>NW_025960066.1:0-47500 GCF_023159225.1 Perognathus longimembris pacificus | reverse complement strand
GGGGCGACGGCTGCGGGTCCACGGCCGGCAGCCCCCCGCCGGGGACCGCGGCGCGGGAATCTCACCGCCGGCACCCCCGTGGTGCGCTGGCGGTCCCGCGGGCGGAACCCTCCCGTCGGGAGCCAAACCGAGCCGGGACAGCCATCGGCCGCCAGCCACGTCCTTTCCCCGGGGCGCACAAGCCAAGCCGCACGTCCCCCACCAACCACGCGCCCGCCCCGACCGTCACACGGGGGCCGGCCACCAGGGCCCCAAAACGGGGAGGATCGGGAGGCGACGTGGAGTTGGGGGAAACCCCAGAGGCCCAAGGGCCTCTCAAGAGGGGGCAAAAGACCCAAGGCAGGTCAACCCGCCGGGCGAATGAGGCAAGAGAGGGGAGGGAGCAGGGCCAGACACCACAACGGGTGGGGAATGAAAGGAAAGCAGCCGCCGCCGAGGCAGCGGTGAGGGTGGGGGGCGACCTCCTCCGGGCACGACCGGGCCACCAGGTAAACACGAACGCGGGATCTCACCGCTCCCAACTCCGGAGCGGTCCCACCTCACGCCTGGGACGCCAAGCCGGTAAAAGAGCCAACGGAGGAACAAAACACACCTCTCACCCACACCGCAGCAGCGGCAGGGCAGGCAAGGGCGCCCCCCCCCCAACGTGAGGGGGGCCGAGAAAAGCCCGCTCACGTGCCCGCCAAAAGCCACATCCAGCCCAGGGTCTGAGCAGCCAAGGTGCCAGCACATCGCATACCCTTTTCACGCGCCGGGACTTTTCCACATGTCACCTCGTCTCTCGGGCCGCCCCGGCAGAGGCCACAACACACCGAGTTCCCCGGCTCCCGGTGGGGCGGAAAACCACCCGGCGGGGCAACCAAACCGCGGCCCGGCGGGCCCCAGGACACCGCGGAACCCGCGCACACGCGACGCCAACGGCCCGGAAGGCCAACGGATGCACACGGAGGTGGCGCGGAGGCCCGTAAGCTCAAGGAGGGGAACGACAGACACCCTCGCATCGACAGGCAACTCGGGCCCGACCCGCGCACGGCAGGGGGGTGGGGGAAGCCGGGTACACCCCCAACGCGGCACACCACACCGCCCAAGGACGCCGGGCCCGGGAGAGGCCCCGCGGGATCCTCCCCCTGTCGGAGAGGGGAGGCGCGGGCACACACCTTTAACGACATCGGCGGCCGTTAACGCTCGAGAGGGAAGAGCGAGACAGGGGTGGCGGCCGAGCCGCGGGGGCCCATCGGGAGCAGCCCCCGCCAACCCCGCAGCACACCGCCCCCTGGCAAAGAAGCTCCGGGAGGATCGCTAGAGAACTCTCTCACCCTGAGGGCGGGCCGCACCCTGCCCGACGGGACCCGCCGGCGCCACCACCAAAGGCGCCTGTCCACAATGAGGCGGGAGGGGGGGTCTGCGGCACCGGCAATGCGGCAGAAGCGCCCCACGGGCGCGAGAGGCAAGGATGCCCCCCATCGGGACTGCCTCGACCCCCTGGAATGTCATCGGCTCGGCGATGACCTCCCTCGCTCAAGCCCCACAGAAACAAGGACAGCCGGGACATGCCACGGGCAGCACGGCCGGCACAGGGAAGCCAGCCGGGGAAGGGAAACGACACCACCACTCAGCCTCGGGCACCTCGCAGACCGGCCGGGAGCGCTCCAGGAGCACCGCAAGAGGACAGGACGGTGCGCGTGGCTTCTCGAGCCACCGCACGGGCGTGCACACGGGGCACAGGCCCTCCCTCTCCGCGGAGAGAGCCGACCCCGCGGCAGGACAAGCCGCAGGGGGAGGGGAACGGGATCAGAGTGCCACCCTCCACGAGCGAGCAAGTCCCCGACCTCGCAGCAAGGGCAGGGAGAGCGCAAGTCGGGCCCGGAGGCCACACCCCTGCCTCCCGCACACCACCGCCTGGCGGGGCGGAAAGACGAGGGGCCACGGGCAGAACGAGAAGAGCGGTCCCATTCGCCATGAACGTCCGTCCCTCGTCTGTCGCAGCTTAGGCCCGGGCCCGAAGGATATCGCAAGGCCACCACATCGATCAACATGTTCACGGGAGGAAGTGAAAAAGCAGCCAAGCCACCCGCAGCGCAGCACTCGGGAGTGCGGCGTGCCCAAGGAGCGCACACCCTCTGTCTCGGAGAGGGCCGAGGTTGGCTTAAGCATCATAGCCAGGTACCACACAAAAAAGGGCACGGTGGCAACAAGAAGCAGAGGGAAAAAAAAAAAAACGAGCGAGCGGAGCAAGCAGGGCCCCAACCCCCCCCCCAAAAGCAGCTACACCAACGCCAAGGAGGCCCAAAGGCACTCGGGGAAGTGGCCGGGACACTCCAGGCTCTGCCATCACCAAAAAAAAAAAAAAAAAAAATCGCCCAGCGGCACGCGCCCCGAGCGGGACCGAGGCGCGCACGGCTCATCAAAGCAAGGGTGCCCCCCACTCGGGAAGAGGGGCAGGAAAGGCCAAAAAAGGGCCAGGCAAGGGAGGGAAAAGAAAGAAAAAACTACCGACGGGATGAGGGTCGGAGGACCAAGCAGGTACTTGCCACCAGGCGTGGCCGACTTCCTCAGGTAGAGGAAATGCCCCACCGGGCCCCCCCCAACCAAAAAGCTCCTGGGCTCCTTTTTCTCTTGCTTTCTCTGTCCCAAACTCTGCCGAGGGGACAAAGCCCCAGGCAGCGGGATAGGGATGCCACTATCCGACCCGGAGCCCCCCCCCCCCACATTCGGGAAGAGGGGAGGGCGGGACCCCGAGGACCGGGCAAGAATCAAAAAGCAGAAGAGGCGAGAAAAGCTGTCGGAGGGGGCAAACGCCGGCCCCCCGGCCCGGCCCGGGGAAGGTCGCGGGAAGACCACCCCCGTTGGCAGGTGGCAGGGCACCGCAACAACCAGCCACACAGCACCACGAGCCACCACAAGGACAGGACCTGCTCAGGGCGGCGGGAGCCCGTGGGGACACGGCGGCAAGGAGGCGCAAGTAAGTGCCGGTAAAAGCCCCAGCACACAGCATCCGAGAGAGCACCCAAAGTGCCCGCTGACAGCCACAGAGAGAGCGTGTCAGCACACTCCTGCAGGTACAATGACCCCACGTCGAGACACGAAAAGCAGGTCATCTGGCAAGGGGGGGGGGGGGGGTAACTCAATGACGACGCAGACCCCTCGGAACCAAATCCCGGCACATCTGGCCCCAACACCTCCCCATCAGAGAGACACACGGACCTCGCGGGGACAACTGGTCGACCACACAAGGAGACAGACGTGAAGAGCGGGAGCGAGAGCGGGGTAGGGGGCACACACCTGCCCCACTACTTCGGGCACGCAGACGCACTCGCCCCGGTCACGCACGGCTTTATGGCACTGTCGGTAGGGGGCGTCGTCACCGGCAGACGCACGGGGCCGGGGCCGGGGCCGGGGCCGGGGCCGGGGCCGGGACGCCAGCACCCACACGGTACCCGGGCAGGCTCGGCTCCGATTCCGAGGTCGCCAAGAGGGAAGGAAGGAAGAAAGGAAGGGTTGAGAGGGGCCGAGGCCGAAGAGGGGACCAGCCCGGCGCTGCCGCCTCCCGAGGTTGGCTCGCCTCCCTAAGTGAACAGGAGGGCGAGGCGTCGGGGACTAGACTTAAGGAGGCAGACGTGAACAGCGGGAGCAGGAGCCGGGTAGGGGGCACACACCTGCCCCACTACTTCGGGCACGCAGGCGCACACGCCCCGGACACACACGGGTGGGCAGGGGTCGTCCTCACCGGCAGACGCACGGGCCCGGGGCCGGGGACCCAGCTGCCCGCACCCACACGGTACTCGGAAGGTGGCGGGAGTCGGGGGCAGGCAGGCTCGGCTCCCTGACTCCCGAGGTCGTCCTCTCCGTGTCCGTTTTCCTTTAGGCAGGGGCCCCGCTCGCGCTCGGGAGGCTCGCCTCGGACGCTCCCGAGGCTTCTCGCGCGGAGAACGCAGGCCTCCGGCCGCCGGGGATGCCGGAGACCATGCGTGGCCGACAGCCGAAGCCCTCGCGCCCGGCAGGCGAGAGGCACTTCACTCGGAGGGGGCTCCGACGGCCACCCTGCGCGGGGGTCCGCGGCCGGGGCCGCCCGATCCGCGCCTGCCTATCGGCTTGGCTTCCCCCACGGGAGAGGGGGGAGGAAGGGAGGGTGAGAGGGGCCGAGGCCCAAGAGACCAGCAGTCCGACGCTGCCGGATCCCCAGGCTGGTTCGCCTCCCTAGGTGAAGAAGTGGAGAGCAAGGCGTCGGGGCCCAGAGGGGACTACTGGTCGACCAAACAGAGCTACCACCCAAGCGGCACCCTCGGCCAGGGAGAGCGGTGACGCGCACCCCAACCCCATACTCTCCTGCAGGTGCAATCTCCGACCGAACAGCGGCCCGGGCGACGCAGCGCTGCCACGGTCAAAGTCGTACTCGGCACCCGGCAGAGGCGGCCCCTCCTGCCGACACTCTACACCAGACGCCCGCCCTCGCTCGCTCACTCGCTCGCTCGGCTGCGGAGGACGAGGGGACTGTCATATACAATCGGACGCCAGAGGGAGCACGACAACCGCCTTCCCTGCACCGAATCCGGCGAGTTGGCTCTTGCCGGCCGGCTCTGAGGCTCCGCACTCCCCCCATCCCCACGGCCCACGGTCGGGACCCGCAGCCAGACCCCCTCTGCAACACCCAGAACGGCACAAGCACCACCGGAGACCTAGACTTAGATCGAGCAGCCGCTGCCACCACCACTGAAAGTGAAACGGGGACGGGATTCACCCGAACGAAGCGGCCCAAGCCCGAGAACACGGACGAGAAACGGGAAAGATCCGGGAGGCGGGGCGGGGGGGGGGGGGTTCCACGGATGGTGAGGTCACAAGCCAGGAGCCCTCCGATAACACCTTAAGCCCAGTCGGGCAGCAGGAGGGTGCCTGCCTGCCTGCCTGCCTGCCTGCCTGCCTGCCAGCCTGCAAACTCAGTCAATATCCAATATCGAAGGGGAGGAACAGGGAAGGGAGAGAGGGAGGGAGGGAGGGAGGGAGGGAGGGAGGGAGGGAGGGAGGGAGGGAGGGAGGGAGGGAGGGAGGGAGGGAGGGAGGGAGGGAGGGAGGGAGGAAGGGAGGGAGCAGAATAGCGGACCAGACCGAGAGCGAGCACGTCTCCCAGAGAGAACGGAGGCCTTCGTCGATGAGTTGATGAAGGAGCCAACGAACATCGTCCCCAAACTTCGCAGGGTCCTTTCAGGAAAACCATAAACCCGCACCGACAGGGAAAGGGGAGGGTAGAGCAGAGCGGGGAGGTGAGCGCGGGAGAGCGGGACTGAAAGACCCCCGAGCGATGGGCTGTCTTTCTGTCTGAGGAGACCCCCAGAGATCAACGAGACACACGAGGGCTGCAACAGCAAGAGGTTTATTGAGGGTTGCGGGTACCCGGGCGTCCAAGTCCTCGCAGGGAGATGGCGCACCGGAGCTCGATGCCTAGGGGTTTTTATAAGGGGGGAATTGCGGAAGCGGGCTTACAGAAGCTAACAGCCTGGTTACAGGGATTGGTCAGTCCAAATAAGGCAAGAGACAAGACTGCATGACTCTGATTGGTCCACGTTGGTGAGCCGAAAATATTTTTCGTTTTCCTGTTTTTGCAACCCTTGGTTCTCGGAAAACTTAATTTTGAACGTTTATCTAGCGCAATCTTGAGGTCGTCTGGTTTTGGTTCCTGGAATTGGTTACTGTTATTGACTTCCATTCCCAGAACCCTAGCCAGGTGTTTGTTATTGACTTAGTTTCCCAGAACCTGGCCGGGGTTGACTCACGCTGCCTTGTCCTTTATTTTCTAGCTGGCTTTACTGATTTTTATTAATCTGAAATCTGGGTAGGGGTCTTTCAGGGTCTTTCATCCCCCCCTTTTTCTATAGACTGAATAAAATCCTTTATTCCTCTTCTTGTTGCCTTAATTGATGGTATTGTTGAGTAAGAACCAAGGCGTGGGTGATAGACGTTCTATCTTTTATGAATTGTACAAGCCTGTTAAGGATGCAAGGGCCAAAGAGCAATATAAGCAAAATAATTATGAGAGGTCCCATTAGGGTAGAGAGCAGGGTAGTAAACCAAGGCGACTTATTGAACCATCCTTCAAACCAACCTTGACCTGATTCAAAGAGCTGCTGTCTTTGCTTTAGTCTTTCTCTAAGCTTTGCCATACTATCTCTCACTAATCCTGTGTGGTCTGCATAAAAACAGCACTCTTCTTTAAGGGCCGCGCACAAGCCTCCCTCCTTTAAGAACAGTATATCTAACCCTCTTCGATTTTGCAACACCACCTCAGACAGGGATGTTAAGGATTTTTCCAGAGCACTCACAGATTCCTCTAGAGCCTTGATATCAGTGTTCATGGCTTCCTGTAGTTGTTTGAACTGGAAAGTAGCTGTTAGGGCTGTTGCCCCTGTGCCTATCCCTGCCGCTACTCCTCCTACCGTGAGTCCTCCTAACAAAATCGCCATGGTAATGGATACCGGTTCCCTCTTTGCCCTAACTTGTCCCTCAAAATGGCTGTAAAGATATTCTGGAGTGTGATACGTAACCCGTGGCCAAAGTTCAATTAAGATACAAAAATCTTTAGTTAGGTTGAGGGTTTTGATGGACAGGCAGGAGGTTAGCCCAGTACTGCAGGCCCAATGGGTTCCGTTAGGAGGCACCAGGTAGCCATTCGTGGATTTTAGAGAGGTGGCGCGGCCACAGAGGTTAGAATAATGTGGTGGAATTTCCCCAACACAATGCCCAGTTCCACTTATTTCTGTCATGGTAAGTTTATGTCGGGGGGTGCTACTGCATTGTGGCGGAGGTGAAGTTGGGTTACTAAAGTTGCCAAGTACTGCTACTCCCTCATAGTAAGGGGGTTGAGGTTTTAAACAAAGCCAACATTCCTGGGTTAAATTTGGGTTGCTAGTATTTAGTAGGGAGAAAACACCTCCTACCAGGGACACCACCCGGTCAGTTGTCTCAAGAGAGGACATAGAAGCTTCGGCTCCACGAACCAAGGCCATTGCAGAAGTGCTACTATAGGCGTAAGTACTTACGGAAGGAGGTGGGGGGCGAACAGCAGGGACTTGCAAAACGTGGTTTGGGCCTAAGGAGGCAGTATACACATTTCGTATTTTGAGACGAATTTGAAAAATCACCCCTGGATCGTAGCCTGATGTATATAGCCTTAATCCCCATGTCCTACCTTGAGGCCATCCCACAAATTTCTGCCCTTTTTCTGTAAAAGTTATCCTGAGGGGTAATGATAGGCCAGGTTTGAATAGGTTTTTCTTGGTTAGGCAATCTGTAGTTGGTTTTCCTTCCTGTTTTTGGAATCCCCTCTGGACCGTTATAAGGTCTGTTGATGGAGACCTCAACCAATAGGCACTCCCCGTGGTCTCACAGCCCCAAGCTTTACAATAAAAGTCTCCTGGACCCCCACACCGACTAGCATGGAGCCTCTCTCTCCCGTCTCGGGGGCACACGTAGAAGTCATTGTGAGCCCATCTACATCTGGCATAGGGAGTGCGACATCCTGAGGCGTCAATTATTCCAGGATGTTCGGTTCGGTTTAGGTCTCTTAGCTCTACATTACCAACTCCCCATGCAGGGTCAGCTCCAACTGCAAGCTGACAGAAGTCGGGTTTTAATTCTGGCCACCAGGTAAAAGGGGCGTGCTGTTGGGAAGTTTCCCAAACCACCTCCGCGTTCTGTGATAAGATCTGCCAAGTTAGTAGTTTAACCTGATGAGGAGAACAATAGAAAGGTACAATCCGACATAGGAAAAAGACAAGGAGTATTATAAGTTTCGAGAGAGTCTTATCTTGAGTGGGTTTTGAGTGCGCTGGACTCTCCATTTCTGGGTCGTTTCTTCAGCAGAAGCAGGTTTGGCGTGAGACGCGTGAATCCAAGCTGCTATGCCGTCTACCTTTAAGGCGGTTGGAGTGGTCAAGAGCACAGTGTAGGGGCCTTTCCAGCGAGGTTCCAAGTTTTTGGTCTGATGTCGCCGGACCCACACAGAGTCTCCGATCTGGAACTGATGTGGTACCACAGGTTTATCCAACTGTTCCTTGTAGGCGGCAGCGAGTGGCTTCCAGACCTCTCTCTGGACGGTCTGTAGGGCCTGCAAGTGGGCTTGAAGATTTTGGCTGTCAGCAAAAGTGGAGATATCAGAACTATAAAAACTAACAGAGGGAGGGGGTGCCCCGTAGAGAATCTCAAAGGGGGTAAGTCCGTGGGGCCCAGGAGTATTACGAGCCCGGTAAAGGGCAAGAGGGAGTAGGAGTACCCAGTCCTTTGAGCCAGCTGCGAGCGTTAATTTAGTTAGAGTCTCCTTAATAGTTCTATTCATTCTCTCTACCTGCCCTGAACTCTGGGGTCTATACGAACAATGCAATTTCCAATTAATCCCCAGTAACATGGCCACCTGTTGGCTTACCTGGGAGACGAAGGCTGGTCCATTGTCAGACCCCAAAAATTTAGGCATGCCATACCTGGGAAAGATTTCTTCCAGTAGTTTCTTGGTGACGACTTTGGCAGTTTCCTGCTTTGTGGGGAAGGCTTCCACCCAGCCAGAAAAAGTATCGACGAATACCAGCAGATACTGATATCCGTAAAGCCCAGGCTTGATTTCAGTGAAGTCAATTTCCCAATGGACTCCAGGACGATGTCCTCTCATTCGGACTCTTCCTAATCCTTGTTTTATTTTCCCAGCATTTACCATGGCACATGCACGGCACCTATTATATATTTCTTGCAAAATATCTTCCTTATCCAAAAAATAACAAAATTTCTCGTCCCGATCAAGGAGGGCTTTTATTTTTCTGGGGCTTAAGTGCGTCAGCTGGTGTACCTGTTCAATTACTTGCCGGGCGAAGTTCCTGGGCAATACAGTCTTATTATTAAGAGTCCATATTTTTTTCTTTACATCTTTTTGGGCCCCTAGGTTTGTTAGGAGCTCTTCATCTTTTTGAGTGTATAGGAATGGTCCTATATCTGTTTTCTCCTGACCCGCACTAGACTGTAGGCACATTGCTCTGGGCTTTATCTGGTCTTCTGGTTTAATGCTAGCACTCTGCCACTCAAGCCATTGTGCCCGCGCCTCCTTATCGGAGACTGGGAATGTAGGGACCGGGATCACAGCCGCCCTCCGGGCTGTCTCATCAGCCATCCTGTTGCCCCGGGCAATAGGGCTGTCTCCCTTCTGGTGCCCTGGGCAGTGCATGATGCTGAGCTTACGAGGGAAGAATAGTGCGTTCAACAGGGCCAAAATTTCCCTTTTGTTCTTAACTTCCTTTCCTTCAGAAGTCAATAGCCCTCGTCGACTGTATATCTCCCCGTGAATATGGGCAGTGGCAAAGGCATATCGGCTATCTGTATATACATTGAGTCTTTTTCCACATGCCATCTTAAGTGCCTGGGTGAGGGCGATCAGCTCTGCCCTCTGTGCTGAAGTCCCTGGTGGGAGGGTCCTTGCCCAGATTACCTCAGTCTCCGTGGTTATGGCTGCTCCCGCCTTCCGTTCCCCATTCAGCACCAGGCTGCTCCCATCAGTATACCAGGTAAAGTCAGCATCCTGGAGTGGTTGGTCAGTCAGGTCGGAGCGGGTCCCGTGCACTTCTGCTAAAATCTCAAGACAATCATGGGGAGCCGCTTTCTCATCCGTCGATGGAAGCAACGTGGCAGGATTGATGGCCGTGACGGGCCCAAACCGGACCCGATCTGTGTCCAGGAGCATAGTTTGGTAATGAGTCATGCGGGCATTGGACAGCCAACGATCTGGCGGCTGCCTGATTAGTGCCTCCACCGCGTGCGGGGCCAGAATAGTCAGGGATTGCCCAAAAGTTAACTTGCTGGCGTCTTTAACCAAGACGGCAATGGCGGCCACCATCCTGAGACAGGGTGGCCACCCTGAGGCTACCGGGTCCAATTTCTTGGAGAGGTAGGCCACCGGCCGCCTCCAAGGCCCCAATCTTTGAGTTAATACTCCCTTCGCGTGTCCTTTGTTTTCGGCTACATACAAATCGAAGGGTTTAGTCAAGTCTGGGAGTCCTAGGGCTGGAGCTGTTAGGAGAGCCTTTTTGATGTTCTGGAAGGCCTTCCGGTGTTCTTCTCCCCAGGCAAACATCGTGCCCTGTTTGGTGAGTGGGTACAGGGGACTGGCCATTTCGGCAAAGCCTGGTATCCACAGTCTGCAGAACCCGGCTGTTCCCAAAAATTCCCTTAACTGTCGGGGGTTCTGGGGCTCGGGTATTTTCATGACTGTCTCTTTTCTTGCATCCGTCAGCCACCTTTCTCCCTTTTTAATTAGATAGCCCAGGTAGGTCACCTGTTGTTGGCAGATTTGGGCCTTTTTAGCGGAGGCTCGATACCCTAGGGTCCCGAGGGCATGTAATAAGTCTCTGGTTCCTTCCTTACATTCCTGTTCGGATGTCGCGGCCAGCAACAAATCATCGACATACTGGAGTAGCATCAAGGCTGGATGTTGGACCCGAAAATCTGCCAGGTCTCGATGTAAGGCCTCATCAAATAGGGTAGGGCTATTTTTAAATCCCTGGGGGAGTCTAGTCCAGGTCAATTGCCCTGAGATTCCCAATTCAGGATCCTTCCACTCAAAGGCAAAAATAGGCTGGCTATCTGGGTGGAGCCTTAGGCAAAAGAAGGCATCCTTTAAGTCCAAAACTGTATACCAACAATAGGCTGGTGACAGTCCGCTTAACAAGTTGTATGGGTTGGGCACCGTGGGATGTATATCTTCTACCCGCTTGTTAACTTCTCGTAAGTCTTGGACCGGTCTATAGTCTCCTGTCCCTGGCTTTTTAACGGGGAGTAAGGGGGTGTTCCATGGGGACTGGCAAGGTTTTAAGATCCCCTGATCCAGGAGCCTCTTTATGTGAGGTTTAATTCCTGTTCTTGCTTCCTGCGACATTGGGTACTGCTTAATTGAGACAGGTGTGGTATTGGCTTTTAAAGCTATAACCAGTGGAGCCTGTCGTCTGGCCAATCCCATGCCTCCTGTTTCTGCCCATGCTTGAGGGAAATCATTTATCCATTTTGGGTCAAGGGGGAGTTCCTTCCTTTTGTTATTTTCATATAGCCTGTATTCTTCTTCCAGACTCAAAGTTAACACATGTAAAGGTTGATTTTTGGGGCCGGCTACACGTACCCCAGATTCCTCAAAATGAATTTGGGCTTTCAATTTCTGGAGCAAATCTCTCCCCAATAGGGGGTATGGACAGTCAGGAACATGTAGAAAAGAATGAGTCACCTTACCGGTAGCCAAGTGGACTTTCCGATCGGTAGTCCATCGATATCGCCGTCCTCCGGTGGCTCCCTGGACCCATGCCGACTTGTCACTGAGGGGTCCTGGGTTATGGTTCAGGACGGAATGTTGGGCTCCTGTATCAACTAGGAAGGTGACCGGCTGCCCCCCTACGTCTAGAGTTATCCTGGGTTCAGGGGGGGGCTCCTGACCCCGACCCCCCTAATCGTCCAGGGTCAAGAGAGATGTTTTGGGTCGAGGCCGGGACCCCCGGGGGTTCTTCGGGCAATCTTTTGCCCAGTGCCCTCTTTCTTTACAATAAGCACATTGGTCTTTTTCCACTCGGGGGGGTCCTCTTCGCTCTCCCTCCTGTCTATCCTGTCTCTGTCCTGTCACTAAGGTGGCCATGAGTCTACTAAGGTCCTTACTCTTCTTTCGATCACGTTCCTCTGCCTCTCTCTTTAGCCTTTCATCTCTTTCCTCCCTTGTCTCTCTCTTATTAAATATCTTTTCCGCCTCCTTAAGTAGATCCTGTAGGGAACTTTCCCTTAAGTTCTCCAACCTTTCCAGTTTCTTTCTAATGTCCGGGGCAGATTGCCAAATGAAAGACATAGAAACGTTAGTTGCCTGCCCTGGATCTTCAGGATCATAGGGAGTGTATATTCGATAAGCCTCTTTTAGTCTCTCTAGGAAGGCAGAGGGAGTTTCCTCAGATCTCTGAATAACCTGTTTTACCTGAGCCAAATTTGTGGGGCGCCTAGCTGCCCCATGGAGACCCGCTATAAGCAACTGGCGATAAAGGATTAGGTGGTTCCTACCTTCCACAGTGGTGAAATCCCAATCTGGTCTCTCTAAGGGAAAAGCAGCATTAATCTCATTAGGCAGCTGTGTCGGCCGCCCATCTGCCCCGCGAACATTTTTCCGAGCTTCCAGGAGGACTCTCTGCCTCTCTTCAGTAGTCAGGAGAGCCTGCAACAACTGTTGGCAGTCATCCCAGGTAGGCTGGTGGGTAACAAGTATGGATTCAATCAAGGCAGTCAACATGGCGGGATCTTTTGAGAAAGGAGGGTTATTGTTTTTCCAGTTATACAAGTCTGAGGCTGAAAAAGGCCAATACTGAAGTTGTCCGACAGCCCCCGTCCTTAGGGGAAATGCCTGGGCAGTAGAGTCTGCAGGGGGTAAATTACCTTCCCTCCTTACCCTTGTTCTAGTGGCGATAGGGGAAGGATCTGGCTGCTGCCCGCTTTCCCTAGGGCCGGCCTCGGCAGGGTAGGGTGGGGGCTGAGGCAACCGGGAGTCATCAGTCAACAAATCCAGGAGGAGGTCGTCTCCAGGGGGTAGAACCTTGGGGACATTTGCCTTAGGGTCCTTTAGGGTCAAAGGAGGTTCAGTAACGGCAGGGTAAAGGGAGGATTGGGAAGGGGGAGCGGAGGGTGTAGGAGGGTGTGATGGAGGAAACAAAACAAAGGGCTTAGCCCATGGCGGGGGTTCAGCAGTCAAAGCTTCCCAGGTAAGGATGTAGGGGACCTGGTCTGGATGCCCGTGCGGGCCGGGAACCATTATCTTTGCCTTGACCTGTAAAATAAGATTAGCATTGAAGGACCCATCTTTTGGCCAGCCCACCCCGAAAGTGGGCCATTCTGAGGAACAAAAAGTGACCCAAGGTCGCTTGTGGACCTCGAGGGAGAGGTTGCTGGCGATCTTCCGAACCTCTGACCAATGCTGTAAAGTCAAAGTTAAAGGAGTGGTAACAGATTGACCCATTATTTCAAAAACACAGAGTCCTAGGACAGACAAGACAAAAACTGTGGAGACAAAACTGAAACAGATTTTCGCAGCGCGGCTTCGGTTGAAAATCGAAAGGGAAAGTTCTAATGGAGACTGTGTTCGTGAGAGTCCGGATCTCTCGTCTCCTTCACAAATCACGTAGCCCTCGGTCAGCGGGGCAGCCCCAAAGGGACTGACTCTCTTCCAAGCTACGGAGGACAAATGGGCCAGGGTGGCCTCCAAAGACCACTGGGACGTCTCCCAGGGCTGCGGTCGGGAGTACGAGTTCGTCAACTCCTCCACGGAGCCGCCCAATACAAATCTAGCTAGCTAACTAGTACAAGAACAAAGCAAACGCAAGCGCAGAACACCAAAAACAGAGACACAGACAAGTGCGATCGCTGGCCAGCTTACCTCCCGTCGGTGAGTCGGTGGTCCCTGGGTGGGGGTCTCCGATCCCGGACGAGCCCCCAGATGAAAGACCCCCGAGCGATGGGCTGTCTTTCTGTCTGAGGAGACCCCCAGAGATCAACGAGACACACGAGGGCTGCAACAGCAAGAGGTTTATTGAGGGTTGCGGGTACCCGGGCGTCCAAGTCCTCGCAGGGAGATGGCGCACCGGAGCTCGATGCCTAGGGGTTTTTATAAGGGGGGAATTGCGGAAGCGGGCTTACAGAAGCTAACAGCCTGGTTACAGGGATTGGTCAGTCCAAATAAGGCAAGAGACAAGACTGCATGACTCTGATTGGTCCACGTTGGTGAGCCGAAAATATTTTTCGTTTTCCTGTTTTTGCAACCCTTGGTTCTCGGAAAACTTAATTTTGAACGTTTATCTAGCGCAATCTTGAGGTCGTCTGGTTTTGGTTCCTGGAATTGGTTACTGTTATTGACTTCCATTCCCAGAACCCTAGCCAGGTGTTTGTTATTGACTTAGTTTCCCAGAACCTGGCCGGGGTTGACTCACGCTGCCTTGTCCTTTATTTTCTAGCTGGCTTTACTGATTTTTATTAATCTGAAATCTGGGTAGGGGTCTTTCAGGGTCTTTCAGGACGACAGGAAGACAGACAGAAAGACAGAACGGCAGAAAGAAGGAAAGAGAGAAAGAAAAAAGAAAGAGGGGGTCAGGCAGGGAGGGAAGGAGTGAGGGAGAACACAGAGAGGCTTCTTCTGACAAACACAGAGTAGGTGCGCGGGTCACGCACTCACAGCACAAGTCTGAAAACCCACGGAGAAAGTTGAAAACAAGATGGGGAGAACGTGTGTACTCGCCCATCACTAAATCAAAGGAAAGGGCTGGGAACGTGGCTTAGTGGTACAGTGCTTGCCTAGCATGCACGAAACCCTGGGTTCGATTCCTCAGCACTACATAAAAAGCCAGAAGTGGCACTGTGTGGTTCAAGAGGTAGAGTGCCAGCCTTGAGCAAAAAATGAGCCAGGGAGGGACATTGTTCAGGCCCTGAGTCCCAAGTCCCACTACTGGCAAAAGGGAGGGGGAGGGAGAGAGAGAGAGAGAGAGAGAGAGAGAGAGAGAGAGAGGAGAGGAGAGGAGAGAAAGACAGACAGACGGAAAGGAAAGGAAAGGAAAGGAAAGGAAAGGAAAGGAAAGGAAAAGGAAAAGGAAAAGGAAAAGGAAAAGGAAAAGGAACAAAAATCAAAGTTAAACCAAACCAAACCAGAGCAGCTGCTGGGGAACGGGGAGGGGTGGAACTACACTATGCCCTGCCCAACCTCTCCTCCATGTGCTCCGACTTCGGTCCGGACAGCTAGGCTTTTCTAATCGGCTCCTCTGTAGCAGGATTCGGGGCAAGGGGCAATGAATCGAAATCATACAGGCATATGTTTCAGGATGGAGGCACGGCTCAAATGAAAGCGCTGCCAGCCCGCCCTGCCAGCCAAGTAAGAAGACCCTGACAGGTTCGATTCCCGGCAGCACTGGTGGTACGGTGGAGTCGGTCCACAAAGCCTCTGGGGACGCGCGGTGCGCGGCGGCGGCGGCGGCGGCGGCGGCGGCGGCGGCTGGAGTTACCGCAGCAGTTGTGCACACTCGAGTAAGCGGCGGGGTCGGTGGGCAGTATGACACTTGTCAACTGCATTGCCACTCACGTGCCGTGCCTTTGGAGGGGGGCAGCGGGGAGTGAGTGGAAATCCAGGAGAAACGCACACACCACACAAACCCGCCCAAGCAGAGTGGAGGGGGAGGGAGGGGTTCCTATGTCGCTGGGGTGAAGGATGGATTGCTAGATAGCACAGTCCCGGTGGCCTTTATTTGGGGTCCACAAAGGAACGTATGCAGAAACGCAGGGTTGCAGGGGCGGGGGGGGGTCCGCATCGCAGGAGGGGTATAGTGTCAGAGCCTGGGGCATGCCAAACACCCCAGTCCATCAAAAACAGGTAGAGCGCCTGTGCGCCTGTGAGTCTGTGCGCCTATCCACAAGGGAAGTTCACTCGTTCAGTTAGAAGTTCACTCGTTCAGTTAGCAAAAGAACAAAAATTAGGCCATTTGCAGGGAAATGGACGGATGGATGGATGGATGGGTGTGTGTGTGTGTGTGTGAGAGAGAGAGAGAGAGAGAGACAGAGACAGAGACAGAGACAGAGACAGACAGACAGACAGACAGACAGAACCTAGACCAAGCAAGGGAAGCCCAAACTCAGAAATACAGACAGCAGACAAACAGACGAGGGCGCGTGTGCATTTTCTCTCATACGAGCATGCTAGATCAAAACTCTAACCTATACAAGACTCTAGACAATCACAGTCTGTCAGAAGGTGTAACTCCTGTGAACATTCACGATACTGCACATAGGACGTGTTATCCAAAGGAATGACAGGGACGTCGGACCCTGGGTTTTTCTGTTGGCATTTCTGGCAGCGGCGGGGCGGCGTTTCGTCGAGCTTTGAGTCTGTCTTTTCCTTTTTAACTGGGACAAGGGTAGGGGCGCAGAAATTGAGCAAAGTAGGGTGAACAAATGCATCCGTGGTACATGGCAAGCACCGTATGGAAAGTTACCTGTGCAGTTTGTGAGCAGGGATGGGAGGCGGGAGCCGGGGGAGCAAGCAAAAGAAGGGGTAGAAGGGGTAGGAGAAAAGAAAGGAGGGGAATACGGGAGGGAGGGAGGGAGGGAGAACACTAAGGAAATGTACTGATTACTGCACTTATGAGATGTTAAGCCCTCTTTGCAATACCTTGAGATCATAGAACTACGAAACCAGTTTAAGGGGGGGGGGAACCCTCCTTGTAAATATAAAGGCGCCATTTAGCCATCGGACACCTCACCCAGACAGACCCCTTTCCTTGAAAGTGTGATAGGAAACCGTCTGTCCCTCCGTCCCTCCGCCCCACGCCCGTGCCTCCCTGCCTCCATCCCTCTCTCTCCCTCTCCGAGTAGATAGGATCAGATTACAGGCACGGGACACTGGACCCCCGACTCCAAGAAAGTTTCCCTGTTCGCTGATGTTGTTTCCCTTTAAACAAAACAGCAGAAGAGAGCCGGTGCTGCCACGTCACTACTCTCGCGAGAGTCTCCCGTCACCATTCTTGGCCATCAGCCCGCCGTTCCGCACATTGTCCGTTAGGTGGCGCCCCAGGAAAAGGGACAACGGCCGACCCAAGAACAATCAAGAGAAAACAGGCATCGGAAGGGCCCCGGGGTGCGAGTGGGGAGAAAGGCGCCGATTGATTTTTCACTCACTCACTTCACAGCATGGGGGAGGAGGGGGACCCGAAACCAACCAAACGAACAAGCAAAAATATCAAAACCACTTTCCCAGCTGGACACGTGAACGAGCTGACCGTCAGTCTTCCCTCCTCGGGGCTCACAGTCAGTTCCTCCATGGAGGTGTCTCTTCACCACCGGAAGAATCCTACCCGATGGAGGAGGCCTGCTGCGGGGGATGGCACAGGCACGCACGCACGCAGGACCTCACCGCAGCTCAGTGCCTAGATGCCTCTGACCCCCATGATCACGAGAGGTCTTTTCCCTTTCTCCTTTGTTGCTGTGGTCATGTTTGTCTGTCCTGTTTAGTTTAGTTTAGTTTTGTTTTGTTCCTTTATCCGTGTCTGGGAGGGGCACAGAAGTGGAGGGACTAAGGGTGAACAAATGCTAAGGAGGTACT
Source organism: Perognathus longimembris pacificus (assembly GCF_023159225.1). Taxonomy (NCBI): domain Eukaryota; kingdom Metazoa; phylum Chordata; class Mammalia; order Rodentia; family Heteromyidae; genus Perognathus; species Perognathus longimembris. The sequence continues at coordinate 30,381 of NW_025960066.1, read as the reverse complement.
CTCTACGCAGTGTATTGGAAATGCATTACACAACTTGTGGGTGAAGACAGGAGGGAAAGGCCTGTGAGAGAGCCAGGGAAGGAGTGACACTGTCCCAAAAGAAATGTACTGGGTGGTTCTGGGGAATCTACTCTCCTTGTAACTGCAACCCACTCTTTTGTGCCTTCTGGGACTTGGACTCAGGTCCTGGGCACTGTCCCCGAGCTTCCCTGTGCTAGCATTCTATAGCACTTGAGCCACAGTGACACTTCTGGCCTTTTATTATTATTTTTTCTCTGTGTGTGTGGTACTGAGGAATGGAACCCGGGGGCTTCATGCATGCTAAGAAGGCCCTCTACTACTGCTGAGGCACATTCCCGCCCCCTGTAAGATTCTGTCACTATTAACAGCCTTTTTTTTTTAAATTAAATTTTATCTACAAGCTGTCATGCAAAGGGGGTGCAGTAACATAGTAAGGCAGTGACTACATTTCATTTCTCGTGATATCTCACACCCTCATTTTTCTTTCCCTTCCCTAGACCAGGTAGGCATATAGACAATATGTAGCGTACCAAAATCATACACAGTAAACAAGTAGGAAATTCACGTAGAATCAGTCTTGTTTTTTCTTTCTAAACACGACACGGAGGAGAAATTATTCCTAAGGAATAGGTTTCCCTTAAAAGTATATACTCCCTTAAAAGTATACCGAGCCCGTGCCAAGTTATCTGTGTATTTCTAAACTAGAGTTATCCGAGGGGCAGCGAAGGACCGTAAGCCACTTCTGCCGTGGCAGCATTAAAGCAAGAAAGCGACGCAAAGTACCTTCTCATTAACACACGTTCATTTATAAATCTGCACACAGAGGACATTAAACTTTACTAATGCACCGAACTGCGATTAACCTACGAAGGAGGCAAAATAGGAAAATCGGGGATAGAAAGTTTGGTTCATCTTCACCCAGTAGACCTTCTAAAGCTAAAGTGACATGAGTAACCCACAAATGTTTGTTGTGAAAATGCATACATACATACATACAGGAGTAGATGGAATAAAATATGATGTCCTTCTTTAAAAAAAAAAAAATGCCCAAAAGCCAGGAGTGGAGCTGTAGCTCAGCTGGTAGAACCCTAGTCTCCAGGGGAAAAAAAGCTCAGGGAGACCACCTAGGCCCCAGAGGCATCTTAGGGCCCCATACCAAGAGTGACTGGAGATTCTTTGATTCCTGCGCCACGTTTCTAACAAACACAGATGTTTCTCCTGTCATTCCTTTGGAGGGAAGGGTAGAGGGAGAGGCAGGGGCAGGGGCAGGGTCAGGGGCAGGGGCAGAGGCAGAGGCACAGGCAGGCCCTGGCCTGACCTGGGCAAGAAGATGGAGAGAACACAAGACAAGGCCCTTGACCTCCTTCCCCCTTCCCCTTCTCTCTCCTCACTCCAGAGAAATCAGCCACAGGACATCACACACTCACAGTGATGGAGGGGCCTAGGGCAGAGTCCGGGCATGCCAGCCACCCCCATTCTGTGCCCGGAGCGACACTCCACCGGCAGGGGGCGGGTGGTAGCAGCAGTCTGACAAGTTTCAGCTAGGAGGAAGTCAGTCGTTTGCTGCCGCAGGGGGTGGCGGGGTAGAGAGGTGAGGGAGGTGAGCCCGGCAGAAAGGAAAATACCAGAAAAGGCTGACTTTAGGACCAAAGAGGCCAATTTCATAAACACAGAGGGAAGGGTGAGCCATTTCCCTGTGGCGTGCACGTGTGTGTGTGTGTGTGTGTGTGTGTGTGTGTTACAAAGTTAGAAGTGCTGAGGGCTGTGCCGCCCCGCCCCCACCCGGCCAGAGAGCTCTGCTCTGTGTAAACTCGGGGTGGGGGTGGGCCGAAGGCTAGCCGAGCAATCCGCTCCTCCTGGAACTCTAGGCCACTTTCCTTTGTCTTGTAAATGTTCCCATGGCAACGGCTTAACAGCCCTGCTGATAAAAGGGAAAAGGGAAAAGGGAAAAGGGAAAGGGGCTGGGGGGGTGGGGACGAAGGAGAAGAAGAAGAAGAAGAAGAAGAAGAAGAAGAAGAAGAAGAAGAAGAAGAAGAAGAAGAAGAAGAAGGAGGAGGAGGAGGAGGAGGAGGAGGAGGAGGGAGGGAAGGAAGGAAGGAAGGAAGGAAGGAAGGAAGGAAGGAAGGAAGGAAGGAAGGAAGGAAGAAAAAACGCCTGGCAGGCCGCAGTTGAGGCCCTGAATTCAATGGCCACTAACTAAATAAAACGGTTTTAAGAAAATATTAACGAAGAGTCCTAGGCATGGGGTGAGCAGGCCTAGGCCCCACCTATGAGATGTGTGTGGTGGGGAGGGGGTGCTGTGTTCCATTCCCAGAAAGAACCACCAGGAATTCAGAGACAAGACACCTTCCTAGTGAATGAATGAATGGGTGAGTGACTCCAGTGAAGGCACAGACACATCCACCTATTTTGTTTGCCTTTCAGTCCTGCTACCTGTTAGCATAATCACCCTCGTTTTAGGCAGACAGCCTGCCTTCCTCTTGGGTGACCCACAAACCAGGCCCGCCCGGTGACAGTCACCGGTTCCCACCCAACCTGTTGTTGCACGGCAAGCATGTTCTGCCCCGGTCACTCGGCTATTTCTAGTGCCCAGATACAAAAAGTAGCGTCCCACCTAAGTGCCAAGACCTACAATGTTTTCACAGTCGCCCATTCCCACCTGCAACACACATACCCCCAACCCTAAAAGCATCAGCGACCTATTTCTGTCACAGTCAGGATGCCAATTCCCCGTCCCAGAGCTGTATTTCTAATGTTTAGGTAGTAGCTACAGAAGGTATAGTCCGAGCCTATGTGTCAGAGAGAGGATGCCGCCCCCCCCCCAAAAAAAAGCTGGCTATAAATCATCTGAAGAATGTCCTGTCCCAGATGTCTGGTATGTCCAGTGCCCAGCTGTAACAACATAAGACTTGCCTTTCCCAGCCCCTTCTGCCTTCAGCCTCCCTGATACTGTATCACTAGCCCCCTGACTGAAACATTTTAAAATGTTTCTTTCTTCCACAAGACTGTGTGTCCATATGGTTTCTGGGCTGGTGCTTATACTACCAACAACTGTTTAAACACACACACACACACACACACACACACACACACACACACACACATACACACACACACAATGTCAAAGCCCACCCATAGGTACAACCATGAATGGAAAGCACCCACAGGGTCATCTTTTAAATCCTGTTAGAAGCTCAAGCTACATAGTTACTTTGTTTCTTTTTTCTCCTTGTCTTTTCAGGGTTTGGATTTCCTTTCTGCAGGTAGCCCTTAAGCACTGTGCGCCTCCCTGTCTGTTTCTCCCCTAAGAGGATGTATATCTTGTTTTGGCGTTCCACTGTGCCTGCGTGTCCAGAGCAGCTTCATAAAACAGGTCGAGATTACTTCTCCAAGGAGCCAAAGCCCCCCTTTGCAATCCCACCATGAAGTGGTCGCAGTGGCCTGGTTTGAGTGTAGGCATCAACTAAAAAATTACCTCCTTTAGCTTGTGCTTTTATTTCTCCTCTTTTCTTTTCCTTCCTAAGACTCCAAGCCCCCCAATCCCCCACCCCCGTATCCCAGAGCTCTCTATCTCTCACCTTTTCTTTCTCTGTAGTTTGAGCCCTGACTTGTATAACCCCATGAATCTCTGTGTCTTTTTTCTTTTTCTTTTCTTTTCTTCTCTCTCTCTCTCTCTCTCTCTCTTTTCTGAGATCTGGTAACCTGGTGGAGATAAAAACTTAGGAAGAAGGGACTCTGGGGCTATCCCAGACGAAACCCCAAATGTTATGCCGAGTCGCGAGACCACCAAGAAGGCCACCGAGACTCAGAAGTTCCGAAATGAATGCAAAAGCAAGGCAAGACTTTATTCAGCGGCTCGGGCCTCATCTTACCCGACACCCCCCCCCCCTCCGACATAGCGGAGGTTAGGAGGAAGCCAGGAGCTGCGATTGCACAGGGCTTATAAAGGCAAAAAACAAAGTTACAGCAGTCAGGTGTTCAAGCAAGCACGATTAGGGCTCAGGGCTCGCGATGCATTCTTGTGGCGGTTAGAGTTAAGCATTCCCAGGCGGTTGGAGTTCTTGACCGGGTAGGCCCTAATAAGCGTGCCCTGGGTTTGCTCATAGTTTAAGCAGACGACAAAACGGGGGCTGCCTGAAAATGGGGTTTACTTTAACTCTTCATTCCACCCTTCGAAGAGAGGATGAAAAGGGAGGGAGGAACGGAGGTAAGTAGGCAGAGAGAGAGAGAGAGAGAGAGAGAGAGAGACAGACAGACAGAGACAGAGACAGAGATAGAGACAGACAGACAGAGACTGTGAGTGAGAAACAGGAGCTACTCCACATTAATTATATTTATTTATTTATCTACCTACCTACTTTATTGATTTATTTTTGCCATTCCTGGGGCTTGAACTCAGGGCCTGGGCACTGTCCCTGAGCTGCTTTGGCTCAAGGATAACCATCTACCACTTGAGCCACAGTGCCAATTCTGTTTATGTGTTACTGAGGCCTAGGACCAGGGCCTCAGGTAGGTTAGATAAGCAAGCACTTTACCATTAAGCCACATTCCCAGCCCCCCACCCCCTGCATTCTTTAATAGAACTGTATTGTTTGAGTGAGAAGTGAAGCCAGATAGCCTGGGGCTTGGTTATCACGCCTGAGGCCCTGGGTTGGATTCCTTAGTAACACACACACACACACACACACACACACACACACACACACACACACACACTGTATTCATGCCCACATGAGCTAAAGAAAATGTAGAGTCAATTTAAGGCCTTGCTTCTCTGTTTTGAACATTAATGCTCGTGAGCAAAATGGATGCCAGCTGCGAGAGAGAGAGAGAGAGAGAGAGAGAGAGAGAGAGAGAGAGAGGAAGGAAGGAAGGAAGGAAGGAAGGAAGGAAGGAAGGAAGGAAGGAAGGAGAAGCTGTCGGTTAGAATCCTTAGCACAACATAAACAGAAAAAAGGGGGAAGTGGAGTGGAGTTCTGGCTCAAGAGGTAGCCTTGAGCTAAAGAAAAAGGAAAAGAAAAAATTAACAAGAGCAGCAGCAGCAGCAGCAGCCGCCAGTGTTCCATCCTTTAGTCCAAGACCCAGGACTGAAAAAAAGGTGTGGGACTGAAAACAATTTGCTCAGACAGACTTGAATTAGCAGCGTGTGATGCAAGGGTTGTCACAAGCTCAGGGATCATCACAGTACTGTACAGCAGCACCGATGGCTCCAGGCGGGCGGGCAGGAAGGCAGGCAAAGCAGAACTCGGTTCGGCCACGTTCCGGGGCTAGCGAAATCGCAGAGAGAGCTGTCGCTTCACTTGCTCCCTTGCTCTCTCGCTCCCTAGCTCGCTCCGTCCCCGCCCGCTGGCTTGCTTCCCCTCCCTTCCCCCCCCACCCGTGCAATGGTACGACGGTGAGCGCGCGCCATCTAGTGTCCGCTTTCTGTAACTACAGTGCTTGTGAACACCAGTTTCCTCCCATGAAATGAATGAATGAACCACAGGCTTCCTACTCAGCCCGTGGGGTGATGCTTTACTAGCGAGCGAGGACTCGGTGGAAAAAACAGCCACATGGCCTTCTCTTCCAGGGCGGGCGGCTGCACTGCCAGCCGTTTCAGCGAATGACGTGATCATCCAAGAAAATGAAAATAATCAATTCTTGTGCTCGGTGGGCTGTGTGCTGGGCGGGTGTCAGTCATTCAGCGCCGTGCCCCGCTGGCCCTACGTGTTGCATGGCGTCCGGTCCGTCCCCGAGTTCCTTCCCTTGTGCGTGGACAGACGGACGAACAGACGCACGGATGCACGGACGGACGGACCGACCGACCGACCGACCGACCGACCGACCACAGATGGCTTTCCACACAAACACATCCCATGTACTTTGCCTAGCTCGGAAAGAATCGGAAATAAATCAAGGTGAAGCCAAGGGGCACTGAATAGACATCAGCAATTACTGGGCAGAAAGGAAGTTCATTGCCTCATGTAGCAAAAGAAGGAAGAGGATTATGAATGAAAATCATAGCCGGTGAACTTGCTCAGGCAGTGAAGATGGGATTATTGGAGGACACAGAAGAGATGAGTGAAAAAACAGGGTGTACCAAAGAGAGAAGATACTTTATGTAGTGAAAAACCAAATGAACATTGTTCCTAAATGTAACCGAGTGACCCACCGACCACAGACAGACAGACAGACAGACAGACAGACAGACAGACGCACGCACGCACGCACACACATACGCAAGCCGGCACGCCCGCGCCCCCACCCGCGCAGCCTCCCCCCAAAATCATCCCCCTGCCCTAGCCCCCTCCCCTCCCCTCCCTTCCCCCCCCCGCCCAATTTAGAAACCCAACATCAGAAATCCAATCCCCTTTCAACCTTGAAGTGTCATACAAACAAGCAAAACGCAGTGAGATTCAAGCAGAACTTTTATTTTGTTATGAGAGGTGGGGAGGGAGGGCTGTGAAGTTGGGGAGGGGCAGGGGACCGGGGACCGGGGACCGGGGACCGCGGATCGCGGGGACCGGGACAGCAGGAGGAGTCTCGCCTTCGATCTCTCCTGCTGTAGGCACATCACTGGTGCACTCACTGGATGGGATTCACGGCTGGCTTTGCTTGAGTGTTGAGGGCTGAGGGCTTTAGGCATCTCTACCTGGTCGGGCGTTGGATCCATCCTTCCCTGCTGGGTTGGTTGGGAGATAAAAGAGATGTTATTAGGAGGTGCAGCGTCATCAGTCCCGCCCCTCCCCCCCTTCTTTTTAAGTTTCGCAGGAAAATACCAGCTTGTCAGGGAGTGGAGCATCTCAGTTCAGGAAAGAACAGAGCTGTCTGTATGTAACCACACACACAGGCGCACACATGCACATCTCCTTGAAATGTATGTGTGCTCCCACCTCTCCCACAAAGAAAATCTGTGGCGGGGATTGGGGGGGGGGCGGTCGTTGCGGGGCAGTGAATGTGTGAGTGAAGAAGGAGTTAGTCAAGGTGCCCGCTGCCGCATCGCGCCCGCCCCTCCTCCGATCCAGAGGCCGCGGCCTCCGCTGCCACCGCCGCCGCCTCCTACGTATGCCCACCGCCCCCCCCAACCCCCTGCCGAGCCATCCAGCAGTGAAAAGGAATCCTGAATGGGGGGGGGGGCGAGGATTAAAGAAAAGGAAAAATACAAGACAAGAGAAAAAAGACAAGACAAGAGGCAAAGATGGGGTACGGGAGGTCTGCATCTCGAGATTGAAACTCAAGACTGCAGCCCCGTTTATTCTTAACATCCAGCTTTTTATGCGGTTTGGGAAAGGCATAGGGTTACCAAAGTTTAAGAAAATAAGAAAGCTTTTAGGTCGGTAAATAACAGGAGGCAATAAAACAAGGCTGAATGGTAAACATAAACCAGGCGCCTATGGACACAGTAAAACATCTTGGGAAGTGCTGGCTGTCAATAAAGCCAAATCTTACCGCATTCCTTGTGATAACAGCACAGCCAGAGGTCAGGATGAGCTTAGCTGCTAGCTCGGCAATGAAAGGAAAACATTGTTTCCGATGCCACCCAACTGGTCCACCTCATTAGAAATAAAAATAAAAACAAAAAGATTAGCTCTAGCTAGATAAATAAATGAATGAATGAATGAATGAATGAATGAATAAATGTGGAGAGGAGGACAGTGCGCGCAGGAGCAAAGGTAAACAGCAGACAGACCTGAATCTTTATCATTATGAGCTAGAAAAGGAATCAAAACAAAACAACAACAAAAAAAAACGTGCAACTGGTCGACCTCAGAACTTTGTTCAGTTTGTCTCGGCGATGGATAATGCGTATTAAAAAAAAGTAATAATTGACCACTGGTCGACCTCAGGACTTTGTTCAGTTTGCCTCGGCGACAGTGAATGGGCTGGCAACTGGTCGACCTCATTAGAAATAAAAACCAAAAGATAAGATAGACAAATAAATAAAGAAATAAAGAAATAAATAAATAAATGTGGAGAGAAGGGCAGTGCGGGCAGGAGCAAAGGTAAGCAGCAGACAGACCTGAATCCTTATCTTTACAAGGTCGACCTCAGAACTTTGTTCAGTTTGTCTCGGTGACGGATAATGGAAGGAAGGGCAGGCAACTGGTCGACTTCATTTAAATAAACAAATAAAAAATAAGATAAACTCTCAGGAATAGATAAATAATAACAAAAAAATTGTTAAGTGGAGAAAGCGAGAGCGCGCGAATGCACTCAAGCAAACACAAACAGCACAGCACGATGCGTATTTTTTTTTAAAATTGAGAAAATAAATCAAAAATAAAAATAAGTGGAAAAGGCGAGAGTGCGCGAGCACACAGGAGCAAAGACAAGCAGCGCAGCTTGATGCGTAGTAAAAAAAATAATAAATAGACAACTGGTCGACCTCATTAGAAATAAAAACCCAAAAGATTAGATAGACAAACAAACAAACACATAAATGTGGAGAGAAGGGCAGTGCGCGCAGGAGCAAAGGTAAACAGCAGACAGACCTGAATCCTTATCTTTACAAGGTCGACCTCAGAACTTTGTTCAGTTTGTCTCGGTGACGGATAATGGAAGGAAGGGCAGGCAACTGGTCGACTTCATTTAAATAAACAAATAAAAAATAAGATAAACTCTCAGGAATAGATAAATAATAACAAAAAAATTGTTAAGTGGAGAAAGCGAGAGCGCGCGAATGCACTCAAGCAAACACAAACAGCAAAGCATGATGCGTATTTTTTTTAAAAATTGACAAAATAAATCAAAAATAAATCAAAAATAAAAATAAGTGGAAAAGTCGACAGTGCGCGAGCACACAGGAGCAAAGACAAGCAGCGCAGCTTGATACGTAGTAAAAAAAATAATAAATAGACAGCTGGTCGACCTCATTAGAAATAAAAACCCAAAAGATTAGATAGACAAACAAACAAACACATAAATGTGGAGAGAAGGGCAGTGCGCGCAGGAGCAAAGGTAAACAGCAGACAGACCTGAATCCTTATCTTTACAAGGTCGACCTCAGAACTTTGTTCAGTTTGTCTCGGTGACGGATAATGGAAGGAAGAGCAGGCAACTGGTCGACTTCATTTGAATAAACAAATAAAAAATAAGATAAACTCTCAGGAATAGATAAATAATAACTAAAAAATTGTAAAGTGGAGAAAGCGAGAGCGCGCGAATGCACTCAAGCAAACACAAACAGCACAGCACGATGCGTATTTTTTTTTAAAATTGACAAAATAAATCAAAAATAAATCAAAAATAAAAATAAGTGGAAAAGGCGAGAGTGCGCGAGCACACAGGAGCAAAGACAAGCAGCGCAGCTTGATGCGTAGTAAAAAAAATAATAAATAGACAACTGGTCGACCTCAATAGAAATAAAACCCAAAAGATTAGATAGACAAACAAACACATAAATGTGGAGAGAAGGGCAGTGCGCGCAGGAGCAAAGGTAAGCAGCAGACAGACCTGAATCCTTATCTTTACAAGGTCGACCTCAGAACTTTGTTCAGTTTGTCTCGGTGACGGATAATGGAAGGAAGGGCAGGCAACTGGTCGACTTCATTTAAATAAACAAATAAAAAATAAGATAAACTCTCAGGAATAGATAAATAATAACAAAAAAATTGTAAAGTGGAGAAAGCGAGAGCGCGCGAATGCACTCAAGCAAACACAAACAGCACAGCACGATGCGTATTTTTTTTTAAATTGACTAAATAAATCAAAAATAAATCAAAAATAAAAATAAGTGGAAAAAGCGAGAGTGCGCGAGCACACAGGAGCAAAGACAAGCAGCGCAGCTTGATGCGTAGTAAAAAAAATAATAAATAGACAACTGGTCGACCTCATTAGAAATAAAAACCCAAAAGATTAGATAGACAAACAAACAAACACATAAATGTGGAGAGAAGGGCAGTGCGCGCAGGAGCAAAGGTAAACAGCAGACAGACCTGAATCCTTATCTTTACAAGGTCGACCTCAGAACTTTGTTCAGTTTGTCTCGGTGACGGATAATGGAAGGAAGGGCAGGCAACTGGTCGACTTCATTTAAATAAACAAATTAAAAATAAGATAAACTCTAAGGAATAGATAAATAATAACAAAAAAATTGTAAAGTGGAGAAACGAGAGCGCGGGAATGCACTCAAGCAAACACAAACAGCACAGCACGATGGGTATTTTTTTTTTTAAATTGACAAAATGAATCAAAAATAAATCAAAAATAAAAATAAGTGGAAAAGGCGAGAGTGCGCGAGCACACAGGAGCAAAGACAAGCAGCACAGCTTGATGCGTAGTAAAAAAAATAATAAATAGACAACTGGTCGACCTCATTAGAAATAAAAACCCAAAAGATTAGATAGACAAACAAACAAACACATAAATGTGGAGAGCAGGGCAGTGCGCGCAAGAGCAAAGGTAAACAGCAGACACACCTGAATCCTTATCTTTACAAGGTCGACCTCAGAACTTTGTTCAGTTTGTCTCGGTGACGGATAATGGAAGGAAGGGCAGGCAACTGGTCGACTTCATTTAAATAAACAAATAAAAAATAAGATAAACTCTCAGGAATAGATAAATAATAACAAAAAAATTGTAAAGTGGAGAAAGCGAGAGCGCGCGAATGCACTCAAGCAAACACAAACAGTACAGCACGATGCATATTTTTTTTTTAAAATTGACAAAATAAATCAAAAATAAAAATAAGTGGAAAAGGCGAGAGTGCGCGAGCACACAGGAGCAAAGACAAGCAGCGCAGCTTGATGCGTAGTAAAAAAAATAATAAATAGACAACTGGTCGACGTCATTAGAAATAAAAGCCGAAAAGATTAGATAGACAAACAAACAAACACATAAATGTGGAGAGAAGGGCAGTGCAGGCAGGAGCAAAGGTAAACAGCAGACAGACCTGAATCCTTATCTTTACAAGGTCGACCACAGAACTTTGTTCAGTTTGTCTCCGTGACGGATAATGGAAGGAAGGGCAGGCAACTGGTCGACTTCATTTAAATAAACAAATAAAAAATAAGATAAACTCTCAGGAATAGATAAATAATAACAAAAAAATTGTAAAGTGGAGAAAGCGAGAGCGCGCGAATGCACTCAAGCAAACACAAACAGCACAGCACGATGCGTATTTTTTTTAAATTGACAAAATAAATCAAAAATAAATCAAAAATAAAAATAAGTGGAAAAGGCGAGAGTGCGCGAGCACACAGGAGCAAAGACAAGCAGCGCAGCTTGATGCGTAGTAAAAAAAATAATAAATAGACAACTGGTCGACCTCATTAGAAATAAAAACCCAAAAGATTAGATAGACAAACAAACAAACACATAAATGTGGAGAGAAGGGCAGTGCGCGCAGGAGCAAAGGTACACAGCAGACAGACCTGAATCCTTATCTTTACAAGGTCGACCTCAGAACTTTGTTCAGTTTGTCTCGGTGACTGATAATGGAAGGAAGGGCAGGCAACTGGTAACTTCATTTAAATAAACAAATAAAAAATAAGATAAACTCTCAGGAATAGATAAATAATAACAAAAAAATTGTAAAGTGGAGAAAGCGAGAGCGCGCGAATGCACTCAAGCAAACACAAACAGCACAGCACGATGCGTATTTTTTTTTTAAATTGACAAAATAAATCAAAAATAAATCAAAAATAAAAATAAGTGGAAAAGGCGAGAGTGCGCGAGCACACAGGAGCAAAGACAAGCAGCGCAGCTTGATGCGTAGTAAAAAAAATAATAAATAGACAACTGGTCGACGTCATTAGAAATAAAAACCCAAAAGATTAGATAGACAAACAAACAAACACATAAATGTGGAGAGAAGGGCAGTGCGGGCAGGAGCAAAGGTAAACAGCAGACAGACCTGAATCCTAATCTTTACAAGGTCGACCTCAGAACTTTGTTCAGTTTGTCTCGGTGACGGATAATGGAAGGAAGGGCAGGCAACTGGTCGACTTCATTTAAATAAACAAATAAAAAATAAGATAAACTCTCAGGAATAGATAAATAATAACAAAAAAATTGTAAAGTGGAGAAAGCGAGAGCGCGCGAATGCACTAAAGCAAACACAAACAGCACAGCACGATGCGTATTTTTTTTTTAAATTGACAAAATAAATAAAAAATAAATCAAAAATAAAGATAAGTGGAAAAGGCGAGAGTGCGCGAGCACACAGGAGCAAAGACAAGCAGCGCAGCTTGATATGTAGTAAAAAAAATAATAAATAGACAACTGGTCGACCTCATTAGAAATAAAAACCCAAAAGATTAGATAGACAAACAAACAAACACATAAATGTGGAGAGAAGGGCAGTGCGCGCAGGAGCAAAGGTAAACAGCAGACAGACCTGAATCCTTATCTTTACAAGGTCGACCTCAGAACTTTGTTCAGTTTGTCTCGGTGACAGATAATGGAAGGAAGGGCAGGCAACTGGTCGACTTCATTTAAATAAACAAATAAAAAATAAGATAAACTCTCAGGAATAGATAAATAATAACAAAAAAATTGTAAAGTGGAGAAAGCGAGAGCGCGCGAATGCACTCAAGCAAACACAAACAGCACAGCACGATGCGTATTTTTTTTAAAAATTGACAAAATAAATCAAAAATAAATCAAAAATAAAGATAAGTGGAAAAGGCGAGAGTGCGCGAGCACACAGGAGCAAAGACAAGCAGCGCAGCTTGATGCGTAGTAAAAAAAATAATAAATAGACAACTGGTCGACCTCATTAGAAATAAAAACCCAAAAGATTAGATAGACAAACAAACAAACACATAAATGTGGAGAGAAGGGCAGTGCGGGCAGGAGCAAAGGTAAACAGCAGACAGACCTGAATCCTTGTCTTCACAAGGTCGACCTCAGAACTTTGTTCAGTTTGTCTCGGTGACGGATAATGGAAGGAAGGGCAGGCAACTGGTCGACTTCATTTAAATAAACAAATAAAAAATAAGATAAACTCTCAGGAATAGATAAATAATAACAAAAAAATTGTAAAGTGGAGAAAGCGAGAGCGCGCGAATGCACTCAAGCAAACACAAACAGCACAGCAAGATGCATATTTTTTTTTAAAATTGACAAAATAAATCAAAAATAAATCAAAAATAAAAATAGGAGGAAAAGGCGAGAGTGCGCGAGCACACAGGAGCAAAGACAAGCAGCGCAGCTTGATGCGTAGTAAAAAAAATAATAAATAGACAACTGGTCGACCTCATTAGAAATAAAAACCCAAAAGATTAGATAGACAAACAAACAAACACATAAATGTGGAGAGAAGGGCAGTGCGGGCATGAGCAAAGGTAAACAGCAGACAGACCTGAATCCTAATCTTTACAAGGTCGACCTCAGAACTTTGTTCAGTTTGTCTCGGTGACGGATAATGGAAGGAAGGGCAGGCAACTGGTCGACTTCATTTAAATAAACAAATAAAAAATAAGATAAACTCTCAGGAATAGATAAATAATAACAAAAAAATTGTAAAGTGGAGAAAGCGAGAGCGCGCGAATGCACTCAAGCAAACACAAACAGCACAGCACGATGCGTATTTTTTTTAAAATTGACAAAATAAATCAAAAATAAATCAAAAATAAAAATAAGAGGAAAAGGCGAGAGTGCGCGAGCAAACAGGAGAAGAGACAAACAGCGCAGCTTGATGCGTAGTAAAAAAAATAATAAATAGACAACTGGTCGACCTCATTAGAAATAAAAACCCAAAAGATTAGATAGACAAGCAAACAAACACATAAATGTGGAGAGAAGGGCAGTGCGCGCAGGAGCAAAGGTAAACAGCAGACAGACCTGAATCCTTATCTTTACAAGGTCGACCTCAGAACTTTGTTCAGTTTGTCTCGGTGACGGATAATGGAAGGAAGGGAAGGCAACTGGTCGACTTCATTTAAATAAACAAATAAAAAATAAGATAAACTCTCAGGAATAGATAAATAATAACAAAAAAATTGTAAAGTGGAGAAAGGGAGAGCGCGCGAATGCACTCAAGCAAACACAAACAGTACAGCACGATGCGTATTTTTTTTTAATTGACAAAATAAATCAAAAATAAATCAAAAAAAAAAATAAGTTGAAAAGGCGAGAGTGCGCGAGCACACAGGAGCAAAGACAAGCAGCGCAGCTTGATGCGTAGTAAAAAAAATAATAAATAGACAACTGGTCGACCTCATTAGAAATAAAAACCCAAAAGATTAGATAGACAAACAAACAAACACATAAATGTGGAGAGAAGGGCAGTGCGCGCAGGAGCAAACGTAAAGAGCAGACAGGCCTGAATCCTTATGTTTACAAGGTCGACCTCAGAACTTTGTTCAGTTGGTCTCCGTGACGGATAATGGAAGGAAGGGCAGGCAACTGGTCGACTTCATTTAAATAAACAAATAAAAAATAAGATAAACTCTCAGGAATAGATAAATAATAACAAAAAAATTGTAAAGTGGAGAAAGCGAGAGCGCGCGAATGCACTCAAGCAAACACAAACAGCACAGCACGATGCGTATTTTTTTTAAAATTGACAAAATAAATCAAAAATAAATCAAAAATAAAAATAAGTGGAAAAGGCGAGAGCGCGCGAGCACACAGGAGCAAAGACAAGCAGCGCAGCTTGATGCGTAGTACAAAAAATAATAAATAGACAATTGGCCGACCTCATTAGAAATAAAAACCCAAAAGATTAGATAGACAAACAAACAAACACATAAATGTGGAGAGAAGGGCAGTGCCTGCAGGAGCAAAGGTAAACAGCAGACAGACCTGAATCCTTATCTTTACAAGGTCGACCTCAGAACTTTGTTCAGTTTGTCTCGGTGACGGATAATGGAAGGAAGCGCAGGAAACTGTTCGACTTCATTTAAATAAACAAATAAAAAATAAGATAAACTCTCAGGAATAGATAAATAATAACTAAAAAATTGTAAAGTGGAGAAAGCGAGAGCGCGCGAATGCACTCAAGCAAACACAAACAGCACAGCACGATGCGTATTTTTTTTTAAATTGACCAAATAAATCAAAAATAAATCAAAAATAAAAATAAGTGGAAAAGGCGAGAGTGCGCGAGCACACAGGAGCAGAGACAAACAGCGCAGCTTGATGTGTAGTAAAAAAAATAATAAATAGACAACTGGTCGACCTCATTAGAAATAAAAACCCAAAAGATTAGATAGACAAACAAACAAACACATAAATGTGGAGAGAAGGGCAGTGCGCGCAGGAGCAAATGTAAACAGCAGACAGACCTGAATCCTTATCTTTACAAGGTCGACCTCAGAACTTTGTTCAGTTTGTCTCGGTGACGGATAATGGACGGAAGGGCAGGCAACTGGTCGACTTCATTTAAATAAACAAATAAAAAATAAGATAAACTCTCAGGAATAGATAAATAATAACAAAAAAATTGTAAAGTGGAGAAAGCGAGAGCGCGCGAATGCAGTCAAGCAAAAACAAACAGCACAGCACGATGCGTATTTTTTTTTAAAATTGACAAAATAAATCAAAAATAAATCAAAAATAAAAATAAGTGGAAAAGTCGACAGTGCGCGAGCACACAGGAGCAAAGACAAGCAGCGCAGCTTGTTGCGTAGTAAAAAAAATAATAAATAGACAACTAGTCGACCTCATTAGAAATAAAAACCCAAAAGATTATATAGACAAACAAACAAACACATAAATGTGGAGAGAAGGGCAGTGCGCGCAGGAGCAAAGGTAAACAGCAGACAGACCTCAATCCTTATCTTTACAAGGTCGACCTCAGAACTTTGTTCAGTTTGTCTCGGTGACGGATAATGGAAGGAAGGGCAGGCAACTGGTCGACTTCATTTAAATAAACAAATAAAAAATAAGATAAACTCTCAGGAATAGATAAATAATAACAAAAAATTGTAAAGTGGAAAAACCGAGAGCGCGCGAATGCACACAAGCAAACACAAACAGCACAGCACGATGCGTATTTTTTTTTTAAAATTGACAAAATAAATCAAAAATAAATCAAAAATAAAAATAAGTGGAAAAGGCGAGAGCGCGCAAGCACACAGGAGCAAAGACAAGCAGCGCAGCTTGATGCGTAGTAAAAAAAATAATAAATAGACAACTGGTCGACCTCATTAGAAATAAAATCCCAAAAGATTAGATAGACAAACAAAGAAACACATAAATGTGGAGAGAAGGGCAGTGTGCGCAGGAGCAAAGGTAAACAGCAGACAGACCTGAATCCTTATCTTTACAAGGTCGACCTCAGAACTTTGTTCAGTTTGTCTCGGTGACGGATAATGGAAGGAAGGGCAGGCAACTGGTCGACTTCATTTAAATAAACAAATAAAAAATAAGATAAACTCTCAGGAATAGATAAATAATAACAAAAAAATTGTAAAGTGGAGAAAGCGAGAGCGCGCGAATGCACTCAAGCAAACACAAACAGCACAGCACGATGCGTATTTTTTTTTAAATTGACAAAATAAATCAAAAATAAATCAAAAATAAAAATAAGTGGAAAAGGCGAGAGTGCGCGAGCACACAGGAGCAAAGACAAGCAGCGCAGCTTGATGCGTAGTAAAAAAAATAATAAATAGACAACTGGTCGACCTCATTAGAAATAAAAACCCAAAAGATTAGATAGACAAACAAACAATCACATAAATGTGGAGAGAAGTGCAGTGCGCGCAGGAGCAAAGGTAAACAGCAGACAGACCTCAATCCTTATCTTTACAAGGTCGACCTCAGAACTTTGTTCAGTTTGTCTCGGTGACGGATAATGGAAGGAAGGGCAGGCAACTGGTCGACTTCATTTAAATAAACAAATAAAAAATAAGATAAACTCTCAGGAATAGATAAATAATAACAAAAAATTGTAAAGTGGAAATAGCGAGAGCGCGCGAATGCACTCAAGCAAACACAAACAGCACAGCACGATGCGTATTTTTTTTTAAAATTGACAAAATAAATCAAAAATAAATCAAAAATAAAAATAAGTGGAAAAGGGGAGAGTGCGCGAGCACACAGGAGCAAAGACAAGCAGCGCAGCTTGATGCGTAGTAAAAAAAATAATAAATAGACAACTGGTCGACCTCATTAGAAATAAAATCCCAAAAGATTAGATAGACAAACAAAGAAACACATAAATGTGGAGAGAAGGGCAGTGTGCGCAGGAGCAAAGGTAAACAGCAGACAGACCTGAATCCTTATCTTTACAAGGTCGACCTCAGAACTTTGTTCAGTTTGTCTCGGTGACGGATAATGGAAGGAAGGGCAGGCAACTGGTCGACTTCATTTAAATAAACAAATAAAAAATAAGATAAGCTCTCAGGAATAGATAAATAATAACAAAAAATTGTAAAGTGGAGAAAGTGAGAGCGCGCGAATGCACTCAAGCAAACACAAACAGCACAGCACGATGCGTATTTTTTTTAAAATTGACAAAATAAATCAAAAATAAATCAAAAATAAAAATAAGTGGAAAAGGCGAGAGTGCGCGAGCACACAGGAACAAAGACAAGCAGCGCAGCTTGATGCGTAGTAAAAAAAATAATAAATAGACAACTGGTCGACCTCATTAGAAATAAAAACCCAAAAGATTAGATAGACAAACAAACAAACACATAAATGTGGAGAGAAGGGCAGTGCGCGCAGGAGCAAAGGTAAACAGCAGACAGACCTCAATCCTTATCTTTACAAGGTCGACCTCAGAACTTTGTTCAGTTTGTCTCGGTGACGGATAATGGAAGGAAGGGCAGGAACTGGTCGACTTCATTTAAATAAACAAATAAAAAATAAGATAAACTCTCAGGAATAGATAAATAATAACAAAAAAATTGTAAAGTGGAGAAAGCGAGAGCGCGCGAATGCACTCAAGCAAACACAAACAGCACAGCACGATGCGTATTTTTTTTAAAATTGACAAAATAAATCAAAAATAAATCAAAAATAAAAATAAGTGGAAAAGGCGAGAGCGCGCGAGCACACAGGAGCAAAGACAAGCAGCGCAGCTTGATGCGTAGTACAAAAAATAATAAATAGACAATTGGCCGACCTCATTAGAAATAAAAACCCAAAAGATTAGATAGACAAACAAACAAACATATAAATGTGGAGAGAAGGGCAGTGCCTGCAGGAGCAAAGGTAAACAGCAGACAGACCTGAATCCTTATCTTTACAAGGTCGACCTCAGAACTTTGTTCAGTTTGTCTCGGTGACGGATAATGGAAGGAAGCGCAGGAAACTGTTCGACTTCATTTAAATAAACAAATAAAAAATAAGATAAACTCTCAGGAATAGATAAATAATAACTAAAAAATTGTAAAGTGGAGAAAGCGAGAGCGCGCGAATGCACTCAAGCAAACACAAACAGCACAGCACGATGCGTATTTTTTTTTAAATTGACCAAATAAATCAAAAATAAATCAAAAATAAAAATAAGTGGAAAAGGCGAGAGTGCGCGAGCACACAGGAGCAGAGACAAACAGCGCAGCTTGATGTGTAGTAAAAAAAATAATAAATAGACAACTGGTCGACCTCATTAGAAATAAAAACCCAAAAGATTAGATAGACAAACAAACAAACACATAAATGTGGAGAGAAGGGCAGTGCACGCAGGAGCAAATGTAAACAGCAGACAGACCTGAATCCTTATCTTTACAAGGTCGACCTCAGAACTTTGTTCAGTTTGTCTCGGTGACGGATAATGGAAGGAAGGGCAGGCAACTGGTCGACTTCATTTAAATAAACAAATAAAAAATAAGATAAACTCTCAGGAATAGATAAATAATAACAAAAAAATTGTAAAGTGGAGAAAGCGAGAGCGCGCGAATGCAGTCAAGCAAAAACAAACAGCACAGCACGATGCGTATTTTTTTTTAAAATTGACAAAATAAATCAAAAATAAATCAAAAATAAAAATAAGTGGAAAAGTCGACAGTGCGCGAGCACACAGGAGCAAAGACAAGCAGCGCAGCTTGTTGCGTAGTAAAAAAAATAATAAATAGACAACTAGTCGACCTCATTAGAAATAAAAACCCAAAAGATTATATAGACAAACAAACAAACACATAAATGTGGAGAGAAGGGCAGTGCGCGCAGGAGCAAAGGTAAACAGCAGACAGACCTGAATCCTTATCTTTACAAGGTCGACCTCAGAACTTTGTTCAGTTTGTCTCGGTGACGGATAATGGAAGGAAGGGCAGGCAACTGGTCGACTTCATTTAAATAAACAAATAAAAAATAAGATAAACTCTCAGGAATAGATAAATAATAACAAAAAATTGTAAAGTGGAAAAACCGAGAGCTCGCGAATGCACTCAAGCAAACACAAACAGCACAGCACGATGCGTATTTTTTTTTAAAATTGACAAAATAAATCAAAAATAAATCAAAAATAAAAATAAGTGGAAAAGGCGAGAGCGCGCAAGCACACAGGAGCAAAGACAAGCAGCGCAGCTTAATGCGTAGTAAAAAAAATAATAAATAGACAACTGGTCGACCTCATTAGAAATAAAATCCCAAAAGATTAGATAGACAAACAAAGAAACACATAAATGTGGAGAGAAGGGCAGTGTGCGCAGGAGCAAAGGTAAACAGCAGACAGACCTGAATCCTTATCTTTACAAGGTCGACCTCAGAACTTTGTTCAGTTTGTCTCGGTGACGGATAATGGAAGGAAGGGCAGGCAACTG
This sequence comes from Perognathus longimembris pacificus, assembly GCF_023159225.1. NCBI lineage: Eukaryota > Metazoa > Chordata > Mammalia > Rodentia > Heteromyidae > Perognathus > Perognathus longimembris. Next base: position 10,726 of record NW_025960066.1, on the reverse strand, counting down.
GTCGACTTCATTTAAATAAACAAATAAAAAATAAGATAAGCTCTCAGGAATAGATAAATAATAACAAAAAATTGTAAAGTGGAGAAAGTGAGAGCGCGCGAATGCACTCAAGCAAACACAAACAGCATAGCACGATGCGTATTTTTTTTTAAAATAGACAAAATAAATCAAAAATAAATCAAAAATTAAAATAAGTGGAAAAGGCGAGATTGCGCGAGCACACAGGAACAAAGACAAGCAGCGCAGCTTGATGCGTAGTAAAAAAAATAATAAATAGACAACTGGTCGACCTCATTAGAAATAAAAACCCAAAAGATTAGATAGACAAACAAACAAACACATAAATGTGGAGAGAAGGGCAGTGCGCACAGGAGCAAAGGTAAACAGCAGACAGACCTCAATCCTTATCTTTACAAGGTCGACCTCAGAACTTTGTTCAGTTTGTCTCGGTGACGGATAATGGAAGGAAGGGCAGGAACTGGTCGACTTCATTTAAATAAACAAATAAAAAATAAAATAAACTCTCAGGAATAGATAAATAATAACAAAAAAATTGTAAAGTGGAGAAAGCGAGAGCGCGCGAATGCACTCAAGCAAACACAAACAGCACAGCACGATGCGTATTTTTTTTTAAATTGACAAAATAAATCAAAAATAAATCAAAAATAAAAATAAGTGGAAAAGGCGAGAGCGCGCGAGCACACAGGAGCAAAGACAAGCAGCGCAGCTTGATGCGTAGTACAAAAAATAATAAATAGACAACTGGTCGACCTCATTAGAAATAAAAACCCAAAAGATTAGATAGACAAACAAACAAACACATAAATGTGGAGAGAAGGGCAGTGCGTGCAGGAGCAAAGGTAAACAGCAGACAGACCTGAATCCTTATCTTTACAAGGTCGACCTCAGAACTTTGTTCAGTTTGTCTCGGTGACGGATAATGGAAGGAAGCGCAGGAAACTGTTCGACTTCATTTAAATAAACAAATAAAAAATAAGATAAACTCTCAGGAATAGATAAATAATAACAAAAAAATTGTAAAGTGGAGAAAGCGAGAGCGCGCGAATGCACTCAAGCAAACACAAACAGCACAGCACGATGCGTATTTTTTTTTAAATTGACAAAATAAATCAAAAATAAAAATAAGTGGAAAAGGCGAGAGTGCGCGAGCACACAGGAGCAAAGACAAGCAGCGCAGCTTGATGCGTAGTCAAAAAAATAATAAATAGACAACTGGTCGACCTCATTAGAAATAAAAACCCAAAAGATTAGATAGACAAACAAACAAACACATAAATGTGGAGAGAAGGGCAGTGCGCGCAGGAGCAAAGGTAAACAGCAGACAGACCTGAATCCTTATCTTTACAAGGTCGACCTCAGAACTTTGTTCAGTTTGTCTCGGTGACGGATAATGGAAGGAAGGGCAGGCAACTGGTCGACTTCTTTTAAATAAACAAATAATAAATAAGATAAGCTCTCAGGAATAGATAAATAATAACAAAAAAATTGTAAAGTGGAGAAAGTGGAGAAAGCGAGAGCGCGCGAATGCAGTCAAGCAAAAACAAACAGCACAGCACGATGCGTATTTTTTTTTAAAATTGACAAAATAAATCAAAAATAAATCAAAAATTAAAATAAGTGGAAAAGGCGAGATTGCGCGAGCACACAGGAACAAAGACAAGCAGCGCAGCTTGATGCGTAGTAAAAAAAATAATAAATAGACAACTGGTCGACCTCATTAGAAATAAAAACCCAAAAGATTAGATAGACAAACAAACAAACACATAAATGTGGAGAGAAGGGCAGTGCGCACAGGAGCAAAGGTAAACAGCAGACAGACCTCAATCCTTATCTTTACAAGGTCGACCTCAGAACTTTGTTCAGTTTGTCTCGGTGACGGATAATGGAAGGAAGGGCAGGAACTGGTCGACTTCATTTAAATAAACAAATAAAAAATAAGATAAACTCTCAGGAATAGATAAATAATAACAAAAAAATTGTAAAGTGGAGAAAGCGAGAGCGCGCGAATGAACTCAAGCAAACACAAACAGCACAGCACGATGCGTATTTTTTTTTAAATTGACAAAATAAATCAAAAATAAATCAAAAATAAAAATAAGTGGAAAAGGCGAGAGCGCGCGAGCACACAGGAGCAAAGACAAGCAGCGCAGCTTGATGCGTAGTACAAAAAATAATAAATAGACAACTGGTCGACCTCATTAGAAATAAAAACCCAAAAGATTAGATAGACAAACAAACAAACACATAAATGTGGAGAGAAGGGCAGTGCGTGCAGGAGCAAAGGTAAACAGCAGACAGACCTGAATCCTTATCTTTACAAGGTCGACCTCAGAACTTTGTTCAGTTTGTCTCGGTGACGGATAATGGAAGGAAGGGCAGGCAACTGGTCGACTTCATTTAAATAAACAAATAAAAAATAAGATAAACTCTCAGGAATAGATAAATAATAACAAAAAATTGTAAAGTGGAAAAACCGAGAGCTCGCGAATGCACTCAAGCAAACACAAACAGCACAGCACGATGCGTATTTTTTTTTAAAATTGACAAAATAAATCAAAAATAAATCAAAAATAAAAATAAGTGGAAAAGGCGAGAGCGCGCAAGCACACAGGAGCAAAGACAAGCAGCGCAGCTTAATGCGTAGTAAAAAAAATAATAAATAGACAACTGGTCGACCTCATTAGAAATAAAATCCCAAAAGATTAGATAGACAAACAAAGAAACACATAAATGTGGAGAGAAGGGCAGTGTGCGCAGGAGCAAAGGTAAACAGCAGACAGACCTGAATCCTTATCTTTACAAGGTCGACCTCAGAACTTTGTTCAGTTTGTCTCGGTGACGGATAATGGAAGGAAGGGCAGGCAACTGGTCGACTTCATTTAAATAAACAAATAAAAAATAAGATAAGCTCTCAGGAATAGATAAATAATAACAAAAAATTGTAAAGTGGAGAAAGTGAGAGCGCGCGAACGCACTCAAGCAAACACAAACAGCATAGCACGATGCGTATTTTTTTTTAAAATAGACAAAATAAATCAAAAATAAATCAAAAATTAAAATAAGTGGAAAAGGCGAGATTGCGCGAGCACACAGGAACAAAGACAAGCAGCGCAGCTTGATGCGTAGTAAAAAAAATAATAAATAGACAACTGGTCGACCTCATTAGAAATAAAAACCCAAAAGATTAGATAGACAAACAAACAAACACATAAATGTGGAGAGAAGGGCAGTGCGCACAGGAGCAAAGGTAAACAGCAGACAGACCTCAATCCTTATCTTTACAAGGTCGACCTCAGAACTTTGTTCAGTTTGTCTCGGTGACGGATAATGGAAGGAAGGGCAGGAACTGGTCGACTTCATTTAAATAAACAAATAAAAAATAAAATAAACTCTCAGGAATAGATAAATAATAACAAAAAAATTGTAAAGTGGAGAAAGCGAGAGCGCGCGAATGCACTCAAGCAAACACAAACAGCACAGCACGATGCGTATTTTTTTTTAAATTGACAAAATAAATCAAAAATAAATCAAAAATAAAAATAAGTGGAAAAGGCGAGAGCGCGCGAGCACACAGGAGCAAAGACAAGCAGCGCAGCTTGATGCGTAGTACAAAAAATAATAAATAGACAACTGGTCGACCTCATTAGAAATAAAAACCCAAAAGATTAGATAGACAAACAAACAAACACATAAATGTGGAGAGAAGGGCAGTGCGTGCAGGAGCAAAGGTAAACAGCAGACAGACCTGAATCCTTATCTTTACAAGGTCGACCTCAGAACTTTGTTCAGTTTGTCTCGGTGACGGATAATGGAAGGAAGCGCAGGAAACTGTTCGACTTCATTTAAATAAACAAATAAAAAATAAGATAAACTCTCAGGAATAGATAAATAATAACAAAAAAATTGTAAAGTGGAGAAAGCGAGAGCGCGCGAATGCACTCAAGCAAACACAAACAGCACAGCACGATGCGTATTTTTTTTTAAATTGACAAAATAAATCAAAAATAAAAATAAGTGGAAAAGGCGAGAGTGCGCGAGCACACAGGAGCAAAGACAAGCAGCGCAGCTTGATGCGTAGTAAAAAAAATAATAAATAGACAACTGGTCGACCTCATTAGAAATAAAAACCCAAAAGATTAGATAGACAAACAAACAAACACATAAATGTGGAGAGAAGGGCAGTGCGCGCAGGAGCAAAGGTAAACAGCAGACAGACCTGAATCCTTATCTTTACAAGGTCGACCTCAGAACTTTGTTCAGTTTGTCTCGGTGACGGATAATGGAAGGAAGGGCAGGCAACTGGTCGACTTCTTTTAAATAAACAAATAATAAATAAGATAAGCTCTCAGGAATAGATAAATAATAACAAAAAAATTGTAAAGTGGAGAAAGTGGAGAAAGCGAGAGCGCGCGAATGCAGTCAAGCAAAAACAAACAGCACAGCACGATGCGTATTTTTTTTTAAAATTGACAAAATAAATCAAAAATAAATCAAAAATTAAAATAAGTGGAAAAGGCGAGATTGCGCGAGCACACAGGAACAAAGACAAGCAGCGCAGCTTGATGCGTAGTAAAAAAAATAATAAATAGACAACTGGTCGACCTCATTAGAAATAAAAACCCAAAAGATTAGATAGACAAACAAACAAACACATAAATGTGGAGAGAAGGGCAGTGCGCACAGGAGCAAAGGTAAACAGCAGACAGACCTCAATCCTTATCTTTACAAGGTCGACCTCAGAACTTTGTTCAGTTTGTCTCGGTGACGGATAATGGAAGGAAGGGCAGGAACTGGTCGACTTCATTTAAATAAACAAATAAAAAATAAGATAAACTCTCAGGAATAGATAAATAATAACAAAAAAATTGTAAAGTGGAGAAAGCGAGAGCGCGCGAATGAACTCAAGCAAACACAAACAGCACAGCACGATGCGTATTTTTTTTTAAATTGACAAAATAAATCAAAAATAAATCAAAAATAAAAATAAGTGGAAAAGGCGAGAGCGCGCGAGCACACAGGAGCAAAGACAAGCAGCGCAGCTTGATGCGTAGTACAAAAAATAATAAATAGACAACTGGTCGACCTCATTAGAAATAAAAACCCAAAAGATTAGATAGACAAACAAACAAACACATAAATGTGGAGAGAAGGGCAGTGCGTGCAGGAGCAAAGGTAAACAGCAGACAGACCTGAATCCTTATCTTTACAAGGTCGACCTCAGAACTTTGTTCAGTTTGTCTCGGTGACGGATAATGGAAGGAAGGGCAGGCAACTGTTCGACTTCATTTAAATAAACAAATAAAAAATAAGATAAACTCTCAGGAATAGATAAATAATAACAAAAAAATTGTAAAGTGGAGAAAGCGAGAGCGCGCGAATGCACTCAAGCAAACACAAACAGCACAGCACGATGCGTATTTTTTTTAAATTGACAAAATAAATCAAAAATAAAAATAAGTGGAAAAGGCGAGAGTGCGCGAGCACACAGGAGCAAAGAAAAGCAGCGCAGCTTGATGCGTAGTAAAAAAAATAATAAATAGACAACTGGTCGACCTCATTAGAAATAAAAACCCAAAAGATTAGATAGACAAACAAACAAACACATAAATGTGGAGAGAAGGGCAGTGCGCGCAGGAGCAAAGGTACACAGCAGACAGACCTCAATACTTATCTTTACAAGGTCGACCTCAGAACTTTGTTCAGTTTGTCTCGGTGACGGATAATGGAAGGAAGGGCAGGCAACTGGTCGACTTCATTTAAATAAACAAATAAAAAATAAGATAAACTCTCAGGAATAGATAAATAATAACAAAATATTGTAAAGTGGAAAAAGCGAGAGCGCGCGAATGCACTCAAGCAAACACAAACAGCACAGCACGATGCGTATTTTTTTTTAAATTGACAAATAAATAAAAAATAAATCAAACATAAAAATAAGTGGAAAAGGCGAGAGTGCGCGAGCACACAGGAGCAAAGACAAGCAGCGCAGCTTGATGCGTAGTAAAAAAAATAATAAATAGACAACTGGTCGACCTCATTAGAAATAAAATCCCAAAAGATTAGATAGACAAACAAAGAAACACATAAATGTGGAAAGAAGGGCAGTGTGCGCAGGAGCAAAGGTAAACAGCAGACAGACCTGAATCCTTATCTTTACAAGGTCGACCTCAGAACTTTGTTCAGTTTGTCTCGGTGACGGATAATGGAAGGAAGGGCAGGCAACTGGTCGACTTCATTTAAATAAACAAATTAAAAATAAGATAAACTCTCAGGAATAGATAAATAATAACAAAAAAATTGTAAAGTGGAGAAAGCGAGAGCGCGCGAATGCACTCAAGCAAACACAAACAGCACAGCACGATGCGTATTTTTTTTAAATTGACAAAATAAATCAAAAATAAATCAAAAATAAAAATAAGTGGAAAAGGCGAGAGTGCGCGAGCACACAGGAGCAAAGACAAGCAGCGCAGCTTGATGCGTAGTAAAAAAAATAATAAATAGACAGCTGGTCGACCTCATTAGAAATAAAAACCCAAAAGATTAGATAGACAAACAAACAAACACATAAATGTGGAGAGAAGGGCAGTGCGCGCAGGAGCAAAGGTACACAGCAGACAGACCTGAATCCTTATCTTTACAAGGTCGACCTCAGAACTTTGTTCAGTTTGTCTCGGTGACGGATAATGGAAGGAAGGGCAGGCAACTGGTCGACTTCATTTAAATAAACAAATAAAAAATAAGATAAACTCTCAGGAATAGATAAATAATAACAAAAAAATTGTAAAGTGGAGAAAGCGAGAGCGCGCGAATGCACTCAAGCAAACACAAACAGCACAGCACGATGCGTCTTTTTTTTTTAAAATTGACAAAATAAATCAAAAATAAATCAAAAATAAAACTAAGTGGAAAAGGCGAGAGTGCGCGAGCACACAGGAGTAAAGACAAGCAGCGCAGCTTGATGCGTAGTAAAAAAAATAATAAATAGACAACTGGTCGACCTCATTAGAAATAAAAACCCAAAAGATTAGATAGACAAACAAACAAACACATAAATGTGGAGAGAAGGGCAGTGCGGGCAGGAGCAAAGGTAAACAGCAGACAGACCTGAATCCTAATCTTTACAAGGTCGACCTCAGAACTTTGTTCAGTTTGTCTCGGTGACGGATAATGGAAGGAAGGGCAGGCAACTGGTCGACTTCATTTAAATAAACAAATAAAAAATAAGATAAACTCTCAGGAATAGATAAATAATAACAAAAAAATTGTAAAGTGGAGAAAGCGAGAGCGCGCGAATGCACTAAAGCAAACACAAACAGCACAGCACGATGCGTATTTTTTTTAAATTGACAAAATAAATAAAAAATAAATCAAAAATAAAGATAAGTGGAAAAGGCGAGAGTGCGCGAGCACACAGGAGCAAAGACAAGCAGCGCAGCTTGATACGTAGTAAAAAAAATAATAAATAGACAACTGGTCGACCTCATTAGAAATAAAAACCCAAAAGATTAGATAGACAAACAAACAAACACATAAATGTGGAGAGAAGGGCAGTGCGCGCAGGAGCAAAGGTAAACAGCAGACAGACCTGAATCCTTATCTTTACAAGGTCGACCTCAGAACTTTGTTCAGTTTGTCTCGGTGACGGATAATGGAAGGAAGGGCAGGAACTGGTCGACTTCATTTAAATAAACAAATAAAAAATAAGATAAACTCTCAGGAATAGATAAATAATAACAAAAAAATTGTAAAGTGGAGAAAGCGAGAGCGCGCGAATGCACTCAAGCAAACACAAACAGCACAGCACGATGCGTATTTTTTTTTAAATTGACAAAATAAATCAAAAATAAATCAAAAATAAAAATAAGTGGAAAAGGCGAGAGCGCGCGAGCACACAGGAGCAAAGACAAGCAGCGCAGCTTGATGCGTAGTACAAAAAATAATAAATAGACAACTGGTCGACCTCATTAGAAATAAAAACCCAAAAGATTAGATAGACAAACAAACAAACACATAAATGTGGAGAGAAGGGCAGTGCGTGCAGGAGCAAAGGTAAACAGCAGACAGACCTGAATCCTTATCTTTACAAGGTCGACCTCAGAACTTTGTTCAGTTTGTCTCGGTGACGGATAATGGAAGGAAGCGCAGGAAACTGTTCGACTTCATTTAAATAAACAAATAAAAAATAAGATAAACTCTCAGGAATAGATAAATAATAACAAAAACATTGTAAAGTGGAGAAAGCGAGAGCGCGCGAATGCACTCAAGCAAACACAAACAGCACAGCACGATGCGTATTTTTTTTAAAAATTGACAAAATAAATCAAAAATAAATCAAAAATAAAAATAAGTGGAAAAGGCGAGAGTGCGCAAGCACACAGGAGCAAAGACAAGCAGCGCAGCTTTATGCGTAGTAAAAAAAATAATAAATAGACAACTGGTCGACCTCATTAGAAATAAAAGCCAAAAGATTAGATAGACAAGCAAACAAACACATAATTGTGGAGAGAAGGGCAGTGCGCGCAGGAGCAAAGGTAAACAGCAGACAGACCTGAATCCTTATCTTTACAAGGTCGACCTCAGAACTTTGTTCAGTTTGTCTCGGTGACGGATAATGGAAGGAAGGGCAGGCAACTGGTCGACTTCATTTAAATAAACAAATAAAAAATAAGATAAACTCTCAGGAATAGATAAATAATAACAAAAAAATTGTAAAGTGGAGAAAGCGAGAGCGCGCGAATGCACTCAAGCAAATACAAACAGCACAGCACGATGCGTATTTTTTTTAAAAATTGACAAAATAAATAAAAAATAAATCAAAAATAAAAATAAGTGGAAAAGGCGAGAGTGCGCGAGCACACAGGAGCAAAGACAAGCAGCGCAGCTTGATGCGTAGTAAAAAAAATAATAAATAGACAACTGGTCGACGTCATTAGAAATAAAAGCCCAAAAGATTAGATAGACAAACAAACAAACACATAAATGTGGAGAGAAGGGCAGTGCGCGCAGGAGCAAAGGTAAACAGCAGACAGACCTGAATCCTTATCTTTACAAGGTCGACCTCAGAACTTTGTTCAGTTTGTCTCGGTGACGGATAATGGAAGGAAGGGCAGGCAACTGGTCGACTTCATTTAAATAAACAAATAAAAAATAAGATAAACTCTCAGGAATAGATAAATAATAAGAAAAAAATTGTAAAGTGGAGAAAGCGAGAGCGCGCGAATGCACTCAAGCAAACACAAACAGCACAGCACAATGCATATTTTTTTTAAATTGACAAAATAAATAAAAAATAAATCAAAAATAAACATAAGTGGAATAGGCGAGAGTGCGCGAGCACACAGGAGCAAAGACAAGCAGCGCAGCTTGATGCGAAGTAAAAAAAAATAATAAATAGACAACTGGTCGACCTCATTAGAAATAAAAACCCAAAAGATTAGATAGACAAACAAACAAACACATAAATGTGGAGAGAAGGGCTGTGCGCGCAGGAACAAACGTGAAGAGCAGACAGACATGAATCCTTATCTTTACAAGGTCGACCTCAGAACTTTGTTCAGTTTGTCTCCGTGACGGATAATGGAAGGAGGGGCAGGCAACTGGTCGACTTCATTTAAATAAACAAATAAAAAATAAGATAAACTCTCAGGAATAGATAAATAATAACAAAAAAATTGTAAAGTGGAGAAAGCGAGGAGCGCGCGAATGCACTCAAGCAAACACAAACAGCACAGCACGATGCGTATTTTTTTTTAAATTGACAAAATAAATCAAAAATAAATCAAAAATAAAAATAAGTGGAAAAGGCGAGAGTGCGCGAGCAAACAGGAGAAGAGACAAACAGCGCAGCTTGATGCGTAGTAAAAAAAATAATAAATAGAGAACTGGTCGACCTCATTAGAAATAAAAACCCAAAAGATTAGATAGACAAGCAAACAAACACATAAATGTGGAGAGAAGGGCAGTGCGCGCAGGAGCAAAGGTAAACAGCAGACAGACCTGAATCCTTATCTTTACAAGGTCGACCTCAGAACTTTGTTCAGTTTGTCTCGGTGACGGATAATGGAAGGAAGGGAAGGCAACTGGTCGACTTCATTTAAATAAACAAATAAAAAATAAGATAAACTCTCAGGAATAGATAAATAATAACAAAAAAATTGTAAAGTGGAGAAAGCGAGAGCGCGCGAATGCACTCAAGCAAACACAAACAGCACAGCACGATGCGTATTTTTTTTAAAATTGACAAAATAAATCAAAAATAAATCAAAATAAAAATAAGAGGAAAAGGCGAGAGTGCGCGAGCACACATGAGCAAAGACAAGCAGCGCAGCTTGATGCGTAGTAAAAAAAATAATAAATAGACAACTGGTCGACCTCATTAGAAATAAAAACCCAAAAGATTAGATAGACAAACAAACAAACACATAAATGTGGAGAGAAGGGCAGTGCGCGCAGGAGCAAACGTAAAGAGCAGACAGACATGAATCCTTATCTTTACAAGGTCGACCTCAGAACTTTGTTCAGTTTGTCTCCGTGACGGATAATGGAAGGAAGGGCAGGCAACTGGTCGACTTCATTTAAATAAACAAATAAAAAATAAGATAAACTCTCAGGAATAGATAAATCATAACAAAAAAATTGTAAAGTGGAGAAAGCGAGAGCGCGCGAATGCACTCAAGCAAACACAAACAGCACAGCACGATGCGTA
>NW_025960065.1:56912-73208 GCF_023159225.1 Perognathus longimembris pacificus | reverse complement strand
TAGACCCCACCTCAACATTGCAATTCTAAGGACTGAGCCTGGGGCTTATGGGTCATGGGGGACAAAGTCCATCAGAATCTCAGCACTTTCAAAACCAGTTTGGTTGTCTTTTCTCTGCTGAGACCCATGCTGCAACTCTGCACCCACCACTGTGGACTCCAGCCTTGTTCTCACTCCTCATTGGCCTTCAAGAGCCCCAGAGGCCTGGGTCATGGTTCCTTTTAGGTTTTAATACTGCACAGTATCTAATACAGGTCTCAGTAGGCATTTAATAAATACTTGAATAAATAAATGGATTAGTGGATAACAAACAGGTTGTCAATTGCCATGTATGTATGTATGTATACATGCACACATGTATGTGTGTATGTATTTGTTTACCTACATTTGGGTTTTAACTCAGGGCCTCATACTCTTGCTGGGAGATTTTGGCTCAAGACTAGCACTCTACCATCTCCTATTCCTGGCACTTTGTTATTAGAGATAAGCATTCAGGTGTCTCTGCCCAGGCTGGCTTTGAAGTGAGATTCTCAGATCTCAGTCTCCTGAATAGCTAGGATTTTTAGATGTGAGCCATCAGTACTTGGCTATTTATTTGCAAAGCGAATTGTATTTAGCTCTACATGCAAATCAATTCATTTATTCCTATTCTCAGGACTTCCATCCTAATCCAAGTATCACATCCCTTTTCCAGTTCACTGTGGTATCCTCCTAACTGGCCTCCACTCTTGTTCCAACAGAAACTTCCTTTAAGAATGGTTGATCAGATAGCAATTCCAGCCTGACATCCTTCAGTGGCTTCCCAAAGCACTTGAAATAAAACCTCAGAATCTTACTCTAACCTCTCAGAACTTGCCTACATTTTCAGCTCCTTTAAAAAAATTACCACACCCTATTCCTTTTTATTTGTCTTTTAAAGTCGATGATTGGTGTTTGAACACAAGACCATGGCTGGCATGATTGGCACTACCATTTATGGCATGTCTCCAGCCTGGCTTCTTGCTAGGATTTTTTTTTTTTTTTTTTTTTTTAGGTTTTGGGGAGGAATGGAATCTTGTGGATTTTTTTCTGGCTTCAAATGGACATCTCCAAGACCTCAGCCTCTTGAGTAGCTAGGATGACAGACATGAGCTAACTCATTCAGCTACCATCTGCTAAACTATTTTTTATTCTTTCATTCAGTCCTGGGGCTTGAACTCGGCCTGGGATCTGTTCCAGAGCTCTTTTATTCAAGGCTAGTGTTCTACCACTTTGAGCCACAGTACCACTTTGCTAGGCTTGCTCTACTTCCCCTCAGCTTGGGGGTCCTGGGCTTGTCCGCCCCTTCCTGTGTGGTCCTTTATCGCTCTCACGTGGGAGCGATGGCCACAGGTAGCCTCGGTTAGTGTGTGGTCGCAGGGTGCCCCAAATCGGCCAAGGAAGACACGGATGCGTGGGTCCCTGGAGAAGCCTCAGGGGCATTCTGGTTTATTCAAAGGAGAAGCCAATAATTTATACCCCTAAAGGCGGGCACAAGAGAGGGGCCACTGGTTGGCCACAAGGACTGTCCCTCAATGGGCAGAGACCACAGCCCCCCAAGGACTGGGTCCTGGGTCCTCGCCATTAGACACGTGCTTGCCCCCAGGGGCAGGGGCTTCCCTTCCTGTTAAAGGAGGAAGGAGAGGGGATGGGCTAAAGCCAGCTGTGCCCTCTTAAAGGTGCAGCTGTCCCCAACACCACTTCCTGTTGTCTGGTGGTTAATTGGAGAAAAGTTTCATGGGCTTTCCTGCCCAGGCTGGCTTTGAACTGTGACCCTCAGATCTCAGCCTCCTGAGTAGCTAGGACTACAGGCATGAGCCACAGCACCACCGATCCACTATATATTTTTTTCAAGTAAAAAGATGAATTTATTGGGGAAGTTCCGGATGGACCGGTATCCACTATATTTTTATACTCTAGTATTATTCCAGGAACAAAGTTTCCTCTCCCAGGACCTTTAAATTGGCTGTTCTCTCTGCCTGGATTATTCTTCATTCACATCTTCACATGGTTTGCTGTTTCTTGTCATTTGGAACTGGGCTCACATATCTTTTTCAAAGAATCTGACCAACATTAACTAAAGAATTTTGCTTCCCTATCCATGGTCTATGCCATGTAATGTTCTCTATAATGATTTATTTTTTGCATTTTGTTTTCTAACTCCCCCCATTGTAATCTGAAACCCTCAAGGACAAGGGGAAATCAATATTGGACTCCCAGAGCTCAGACCAGACCTAACTTATATCAGGATCTTGGTAAGAAGTTGCCAAGTACTTGGATGAATCTGATTTTCAGTATGAGTGAAGAGGAAAACTAGACAATTTAAAGACAGACTTCCCACATTTTATCACCAACCTGGCATTTCCCAAGCTCTGTGGCCTTGAAGAAATTTCTTAAATTCTTGACTCATATACAAAGTGACAATAAGAACATAAAGTTGATTTAGGAATGGGGAACAGGGGGAAAGGAGGAATGACAGAGGAGGTAAGTTAGATACAGGTACATTGCATGCATAGATGGACATGTCAGAATGAATCCTTGTCTAGCACAACTAATTGATGCTAATAAAAATGTGGGGAAAAAGAACACAAGTTTCCCTCCTTATCTTCTTGGAGTTCTGGGATGTCTAGGTTAAGCAATGGGCATAAAAATGTCAGATTAAAGTATATGAGAAGAGCATTTGTCCCTCCAAGAACAGAAACCAATGACCTAATTACCTCCCATTACAGGTCACCTCAACCTTGCAGTATCCTGGTCCTGCAGCTAGAGGGACAGAGCACACCAGAGCCACAGCAAGTAGCAGAGGTGAAGAGCTGACCCAGTCACAGGCTCTGAGATAGCAAATAAAGCAAATCTCTTTACTCTGCAGCTGCAGAGGTGGAATGTAAAGGCTATCTAAGGGACAGAGAGCTGAAAATGCAGAGAGAAGGTGGTGTTTGCCAACATTGCACCTAGGAAAACAATTCCTCCTACTTTTGGGGGAGTAGGAATAGAGACACACCCCTCACCAAGGCAAATCCCCTGGAAGCCTCATACACACAGCTTCCCAATGTCTCACATGGGATACAGGGCGAAGCCCTCTGCAGTGAGTACCTCTGGTTGAGGGCTGTTGATTTGAGCTAATGAAAGCTTCAGGACGTTCATTATTTGTTCATCAGTTTCCTCCTGGCGTCAGACTGGCTGAAACTGGGTATCGTTTCTTCTATTTATATGTTGCAAACCACTAACCATTCTTAACCAGTGAGCCCAGCACACACTTGTGGCTCTTTGGGAACTTGAGTTCCTTCTAGAAAATAAGTACATTGAGATGTTGCAGAAAATGGAAAAGTAAGGAGGCGGTAGGGGGTGGGGTGGGTGGGGAGCCCAGTTCTGTTGGATGGAAGAGGTTATCCACATAAAATAATAAACAGATGCCTAATTTCATCCTTACTCCCAAATAGCTCTTTAAAATCCTAGCTGAGGAACTTTCCGAGGGACTTTGAATTTTTACCTTCCCTGCATTCTCCAGAACGCCATAATCATACCAGATGTTCGGTAGCATTTTAATACATGAGCATGAACCTATGGATCCTAAGCTCATCACACTTCCTTTGTCAGCTCTGGGAAGCACTGGGTATAGGTGTAGTTAATTTTGTAGCATAGCTTCCCCAAATCACTCTGCCTCACCCTAGGAATTGAACCCAGAGCCTTGGGCATAGCCAAGCAAGCACACTACCACTGTGTATGGCCCCGGCCTGCTCAATTATTTTCTGTATGACTTATATTTTTTGAGTATGAGCTTTCCAATGAGAGAAAGCCATTTTTTGTGAATATTGTCTTAGATGTTTTTAATGTTTTTTTCATAGTCTGCGGAATACTATTTTAATATGTTTGGAAAATGAGAGAGTGAAAGGGGTTGTACCTAAGGATCTTCTTGTCTTTATGAATGGGAAAATTATGTTTCAAGACTGCTGATACTAACCCAAGAGAGAGGAGAAAGGGAGAAAAATCTGTGAAGAGAAAGTATCATGGGATTTTAGGAGAATATCTTCCTCCATGTTACAGAAAAAAAAGTAGTACAGGCAGAAGAGGTATGAATCTCTATCCATTGTTTTCTTCCTTCTCTTCCTGATGAATCATAAAGAAGTCTGGGGTGGGCTGGAGTAGGTGGGAGGGAGCTGATTGGAAAAGCAAAGATGAGAGAGTCCCTGGGGGTGAGGTGGGTGTAAGGACAGGAATGGTGAATATTTACAAACCTGAGTCCTTTCATTATGCCTTACCTTCTTCTGTCCACTTTCTTCTTCTGTAGGCACTTTAAAATAATTCTGTCAACTTCCAGAGACAATATTTGGAAGGAGATATTGACAGAGTTTGAGAGTGCACTGAATTATTTTGGGACACATTGCTGATGTGTATTCCTTTATCCCAGGAATGCGCCTTGTGACCACTTATTCTAGTCTTCTCTTAAAAACACTTGGGAGAATTTTGTGCTTATTCTCATGAGCTTCTGCATTATTGTGAATTAAGTATTGTGACACACATTCATGTTAAGTGAATTGTCCTATGTAAGGTGTTTTGTCTTATGTTTTGCTGTCTGTGATGTAAATGTAGGGCTGCTGGTTTCTTTCACTTTGTGTTTGATCTATCTTTACTCATCTTTTATCTTTCATGGCTTTGGGTGCTTTAATTTTGAGTCCTGCAATCTGTATACAGCTAGATTGTATTTTTCTTGACAGGTAAAGGGAGATTGGTCCGTGTCTACTGCCTATACCAATTCATGTTTGATTTTATTCTTTCTTCTTATTTTCTTCTGTGCCCTCTTGTGTTTTGTTCCCCCTATAGAACATTCTGCTTGTGTTTCTACTAAAGGATTTTTAAAAACATTCTTCTTAAGTTCCTCTTAAGATCTGCATTGTGAATGGTGGTAGTTATTGTCTCCCTCCTGTGAAAACGGACTTTCAAATGTTTTCACTTCATTTTATCTTGCCTGAAAATCTCCCCTCAGTTTTGTACTTATGTTCTGTGATGTTCTATATAGATAACTATTATTAAACCATTGTGCGTTATTATGTAAGCCTTATGCTTTTAGAATGGTTTTATATTTATAGGTTCACTTTAATTCTTTATTTTATTGGTTTCAATGCTCTCTCACCATTACTATAAGATAAAAGTACTCATTCTTGAATTCTGAGTTCTTCTTGATATGTCCTTTGATTATTGATTTATGCCATTCGTGTGTGTGTGTGTGTGTGTGTGTGTGTGTGTGTGTGTGTATGTTGTGTCAGTACCGTGGCTTGAACTCAGGGCCTGAGTGCTAGCCTGTAGGTTTTTCATTCAAGTCTGGTGCTCTACCACTTGAGACACAGCTCTTTGCTGGTTAATGGAGATAAGTGCCTCACAAACTTAATACCCTTCTGGGCTAGATCCCAACTGCAATCCTCAGAAATCAGCCATCTGAGTCACTAGGATTACATGGTTTTTGTTTTTTGGTGTCTTTTCTTATTTTGTTTTGTTTGGTTTGATTTTTTTTTTTTTTTTTTTTTACCAGTCGTGGGCCTTGGACTCAGGGCCTGAGCACTGTCCCTTGCTTCTTTTTGCTCAAGGCTAGCACTCTGCCACTTGAGCCACAGTGCCTCTTCTGGCCGTTTTCTATATATGTGGTGCTGGGGAATTGAACCCAGGGCTTCATGTATATGAGGCAAGCACTCTTGCCTCCCAGCCTGTTTACATCGTTTTTAAAAATTAGAAGTGAATAGCATTTTTTAAAAGTATCTCCCACTAGCTCATATTATCTTCCAGTTAAATAGCTTCACAATTCATTAAGTAAGTTTTCTTGGGCCACATGTTTTCCACCTTGTAAACTGGAGAATAATATCCTCATTTCCTATTGTTTCATGTGACAGAGAAGAAATCTTAGGTCATACACTTCAAAAAATTATTTTAAAACTATTTTTAAAAGTGCAAGAAAATGGTAGAATGGAAAACTTTTTCCATTTTTGTTTCAGAGCCTTATAATTGTTTGTTTTATCATTGAAATCCAGTGATTTCGTGATAATGATTTTTGGGTTTTTATTAAAGTTTTGCTTCTTGATAAAGCTTTTGCATCAAGGCTTTGGACTCTCCTAGGCTCAGGAAAGTGACCATGTTGGTTGCTGTTGCTTAGCTGTGACCAAAATACCCAAGAGACCAACTTTAGGGAGGTAGGACTTCAGCTCATGGTTAACAAGTTTTCTGTGCATTTGGGCCAGATCTATGGTTTCTAAGCCAGAGGACCATCATGGTGACCGAAGAAGTGGGAGGAAGAGCTGCTCACCTCAGGGCAGACAGAAAGTAGAGAGCAAGGAAGGAATCAGGTAGAACCTTCAAAAGTATGTCCATAAGGAATGTCTTCCCTCAGCTAGATCCTACCTCCTAAAGTTTCTAGAATCTCTTGAGATACCACTCACAGCTGGAGAGCAAGCACCCAGGACATGAACCTGTGAGGGATATTTAAACCAGAGTGATTTCCTTGCATACCATTTGACTCAGCATCTTTGTCAGAAAGAAGTATCTGCTTGGTAGTTCCTCTTTATTTTGTAGTTGATTTGTTCAATTTATAACATTTTGACCCAATTTCCCCAAAACTCTTGCAGTTTTTTTCCCTCCATGTCAGTAATTTATTTGTGCTAGTGTTCTATATCACAACAATCGTTCTTGATGCACTATTGTCAAGTTTCTATTCAAAACTGTTTTCTTTCTTCATGCCAAGCATCCTGTGAAAGTTAACAAATGCACAATGCCTCCACGACTATTTCATCACTCTACAAAGAATATTTCCAGCCCTGAGGTCCCATGTGTTCCAGCATCCATTTGCTTCTTCTCTCCCAGAATCCTTGACTTTTACAAGACAGGCGCTTTAACCAACTGAACAATAGGGCCACAGCAGAATCCTTGACTTTTAAAGCTCCTTCACATCATTGTGTGCCTCGATAGCGCATTCCTATTTATCACTGAATAATTTTTCTATTGTATGGATGTACCACAGCTATTCTTTCCAACTGTTGGTTGAAGGACATCTGCTGTGGTTTCAACTCAGGGCCTGGCCTCTGTCCCTGAGCCTTTCTGTGCTCAAGGTTAGCACTCTACCACCTGAGCCACAGCGCCACTTTTGGCTTTTTTGAGTAGTTTATTGCAGATAAGAGGCTGCTCATGGACTTCCCTGACTTGCTTGGCTTTGAACTGTGATCAATAGACCTCAGTCTCCTGAATAGCTAGAATTATAGGGGTGAGCCACTCATGACCCACTTTTATTAATCTTTTTATAATATAAAACATTGAGAAGTTGTACAAAGAACTGTCAGATTTTTATAATATAGAAAATTAAAGTGGTTATGAAAAGGGCTACTAATTGATGAACTGATGTCACTTTATAAGTACAAACTGTCTTACTACAAGCTTTCCTAGGTACTAACCCAAGTGTAGTAAATATGAAATTTCCATGACTTTAAAAAGGACCCATATGCCAGTGTTCCCATTAATTCTTAGGAATATTGGTTGCTAATGTGGTTGGATGCCTTTCCCCTTTATCCTTTTAAGCTCTGACTCTTTCTCCTCCTTTTGGAGGGAAGGTGGTTATCTTGCCATCTTCACACCTTGCAGGCATCAAGCAGCCAGCAAGTGCTCTCAGAAATACCCAGGACACACCGGATTCATTAACAGCAGTCATCCATGAGGTGAAAGCAGAGAACCCCTAGAAATGAAGGTAGAACAACAGACTCGCCTTGCGGTCTCTGTTGCAATCTGATTTTCAAAGCAGAAACACTTTTATATATTGAGATCAGTGAACTGATCTCCACTTGGAAAAGCCCAAGTCTACTTAGACTTTAGTGTTCTCAGCCATTCTGAACTGTCCCATCTTGACTCTATTCCCCACTGTTGACTGCTCAGTTGTCCCCTGTGTGGATTTCCCCATCTCTCTGTGGCATTAGTGCCCCTGGATCAAAATGCAATGGATCCCCTTGCAGATCTCTAAAGATCATCATATTTTGCAAATCTTCTCTTCCTAAGGCAAATGGCTAATGGCCCTTTAATTGCTTTTGAAAGAACTCCTTCCCAGCTCTTCTACTTCTTCTACTGTCTGAGTGTGGCTAGCACAAAATCTCTCCCTTCTATGGCTCCTTAGATGCTACCCCACAGGGTAAGGTCTTAGGCTGGGCCCTCTCTCCTGGAATCCCACCCTGGGTGTGTGAGGACTGAACAGAGGTGTGCATTCAGGATGTTTTCCTGGCAGGCACAACCAGATAGTGAAGAAGTGAGTTGGGCAAGGGAGGGGAGCCATGCCCTGAGCATGGGGGAATCACTCCGGCCTTGACTCTGAGATGCTGCATAAACCTAGTCTTGGATTGGGTGGAGAAGCTGAGATATCTGTGCAGTCTTCCACCCATCATTAGTATTATATATGATTTCATAAGCATAAGCACTCATATCATTTTCTGTATTAACAAAAATACAGACAACACAAAGTTCCTGGCTTGTAATAACACATGACAATACAGTTCAGTATTGCTTGTTTTGTTTCTGTTTTAATAATTCTGGGTGGTAAGGGGAATTGAACTCAGGGCCTTGAGCTTGCCAAGCCCCAGACATTTCTTTTGCTTTATTTTTGTTATTAGTTATTTTTCAGATGGGGTCTCCTGCTTTTGCTGGGGCAGTGGGGAGGAAGCTGTTCCAGCTCATGATACTCTAACCTATGGGCTCCTGTGTAACCACCTTATTTATTGTGATGGGGTACTTACTAACTTTTTGCCCAGGCTAGCTTCAAACCACAATCCTCCTGATTTCTTACCTTTCAAGTGACTGGGATGATAGATCCCAGCAACATCTCCCAGCTAGTCATGGATCTGAAGGAATAGCCAATACTCTGCAGTGTATTGAAGAGGCTAATCTTGTTTTGATACCCCCCCCACCGCCCTCCCCCGAGTTCTGCTTAGTTTGGAAACTCAGTAGGTTAGATGCCTTCCACACATTTTAACTCAGTGGTATTTCCAGTCTAAGATAGGATTATGAAGACATAATCATCATTATAAAAATGAAACATTTGTATAGTCTAGGGTTCTTTCCTTTGTTTCTTGAGCTGCTGAGTCATGTCTTTGAATGCTTTTAAATACATTACCAAACCAAACCCATGCATTAATTTACTTGCTGCTAACCAAACCTCTTCCAGCTTATTATATCTGGGCCATTTATCTGGTGTTTTTTGTTTTTGTTTTTTTTTTTATGCACAGGGCTGTGTGATACAAAGTTCTGAACTCTCCTATTTGGTTGGTTGTTCAGATCCCAGAGTCCAACTTGCTTCCACAGCTCATCTTGCAGGCTTCCTGTTTCTTCACTTCCTTTGTGGAGAGTTATCCCTCCCTCCCCAACACCTTTTGCTCTTGATCAGCTCTCCATCTCAGCCTGGCCATTGGCCAAATAGTCCTCTACACTATTCCCTCATGAAGCTGTGCACATTAAAAAGAAAAGTCAAGAAACATGGCAGTGTGGTTACAACTTAGAAACACTAGTGATTTTTTTTTCTTCTTCTGGTGATAGAACTGAAGGAAACTGGATATTTTTGTATACATGCTTACAAAGGAATCTAGAATTTTCCACGGAAAGTAATTTAATTCCTCTATGTTGCAAATTTACTTATGCTCTACTTAGATAGGCACAGGAAAATTTAACTTCTTTTCTTTAATCTGTGATAGATCTACTTTTTCTCAGACTCTGCTCACTATGTTGGGAAAAGAGGATCAGCTCATCCAAGTTTGCCAGTTTGCTACCAACTTGCTTCTCATACAAACAGGTTTTCATTTTAAAAAATCTTTTTGGCAGAACTGGGTTTTGAATTCCAGATTTCTGTCTTGCTAGACAGATGCTCTACCACAGAGCCATGCCTCCAGTTCTTTTGTGTATTGCTTGAGTTAAGATCTCATTTTCTGATGAACTGGGCACATAGATTATCATCCTCCTATTTTAGTCTTCTCCTTAGAACTTGGGGTACAACACCTCCATACCCCGATTCTTCCACTTAGATGGAGTCACAAAGACTTTTCTGCCCAGACTTCCCTGGCACCATGATCCTCCTGGTCTCTGCCTCCCGGGTAGACAGGGAGAATTACAGGCAGAACCACCGATGCTTGGCTTTCTAATGATTCCCTGTCTTTTGGTGAAGTTCCTGGCCTTTCAGATCTTTTCTCGTTCTTTCTGATTCCATTTTCCTCATGTGAGCTCTCTGAGTATGGAGGAAGCCACTGGTGTGTGCAGGACAGCCCTTTTTCCTACCTTGAGACCACTGACATTGTTCTTGCTGCCACCTCTACAAACTAGAGTCGGGACCACTGGCTTCTGATTGCAAATGCCCTGCACACTGCAGCCTCTTTGTCCTGACTCTGAGGTCCTGCAGCCTACCATTCTTCTACCATCTCCGTACCCCTTCAGTGGGGGCCAGGGGAGCCCCAGATTCCTTCAAACAGCCCTGGAGCTCAGGAGCCCAGCATCTGGCTTATCTTAAACAGCTGCCTTCCAGAAAGATGGCTTTCACATTAGCAGATAGTGGTGACTTCCATTCCAGCAACTCCAGGCTATGCCCAGGGACTCCTGACAGTGTTAGATTTGTCCTCACCTGCCTAGCTGTTTTCTCCTTGCCCTCATTTGAGGCTCTATTGTGAGAAAGGAAAACCAAGAGCACTCACCATTTGTAGACTAGGCTGTTAGCACATCCCAAATATTCCACCCACTCTCTTGCTGTTTGTTTGGATCATTTGACTTTGGGGCTGTGGACAACCTTGATGTTGGTTTGGCTCTGAGCAGCTGCACCTCTACCATTCTACTCTCCTCCTGTCATGACAAGTCAACAGAAGCCATTTTCCAGCTGGAAGCCTCTCCCTTATCAAGACTTTAAAAGGACAAGAGGCAGATCTTGTTGTGATAATCCCCTGAGATATCAGAAACAGTTCACTGCTGCCTAATAGAGAAAAATCACCCTGCACACAACACTCCAGCCTAGCTGCTGAGTCAGAAAGGGGAAAACTTCCTGCTTCCACTTTCTGTCTGGGAAGGATACCTCTGACTTTATGTCCTTTTCTTTTCATCAGTCATGGGGCTTGACCAGTGCTTGGGCGCTGTTCCTCAGCTGTTATATTCAAGGCTAGTGCTCTACCACTTTGAGCCACAGCTCCATTTCTAGTTTTCTGGTGGTTAATTGGAGATAAGAGCCTCCTGGACTTCCCTGCCCAGGCTGGCTTTAACCTATAATCCTCAGATTTCAGCTTCTTGAGTAACTAAGATTACAGGTGTGGGCCACTGGAGCCTGGCCTTCTGTTTTCCCTCTTGAGGGGTGAAGTGCAGAAACTAAGCTTTACTTCTTGGTCTTCTAAGACTAATTGGGTCAGTTTGGTTGGATTTCAAGGTAGGATTTATGGCCCCTGCCTATGTTTTATGTGTTGTTAGTAAACTTTGTCATGTATGTTTTCACCTGGCTTGCTGAGCAGATGGAAGGAGCTAGGTGGATCTACATACTGGACATGTCAACATCAGCAAGATCATCCCTGGCGAGACAAAAAGGGCCAAGCTGGCATGAGGTGCATTGTGGGTTGAGTTGTGGTCTCAGTGTTCAAATCCCTGGACCTTGAGTGTGGTCTGATTTGGAAATAGGGCCTTTGCAAATGATCAAGTTAAGTGAAAGAAGTCCTTACAATGTTTTCAAGTGCACTATAACTGTTGTTAAATGAAAGAGTGACTGGATGAGGGGGTGGGACAGACACATCCCAGGTAGGGATGAAGTGATGGAGGTTAGTGTGATGCTGGTGGAGGCTGGAGGCTCTGGGATGGCAGGAGGGAGGCATGGCACCCAGTCTTCTTCAGAGCTTCCAGGGAGAACCAGTTCTACCAATATCTTGGTATGCAGACCTCCAGCTTCCAGGATTTGTGAGTCAGTCAGTTTCTGTTGTTTACGCCTTCCATTGTGGGTGCTTTGTAACAGCAGCTGTAGTAGACTTAAACAGGTTGATACACATTAATGTCTCAATGGTAGTTGAGAGAGAAAGAGAGTCAGAGAGAGAGAGAAGACAGAGAGAGGAGAGAGTGAAGTAGGGTTGTCTGGAGCCAGCTCTATATCCTTTCTTTAGGGAGAACAGAGATCTGAACAAATATTGAAATATTAAATGCTAGATTTGGGCAGATGGATGTGGTGCCATCTTATTTAATGTGTTTTTATATCTGTTTGGAATACAGCAGAGCTTGAGATATAAACTGGGTTATAGATTTTCCTTCTTGCATAGTAGTGCAGGTGGCTGCCCTTTCTCCCTGCATTCCATGACCCTGTTTCTGGCACATTTGAGTTGTCCTGACCCTCCATTTACTGTATTATCCCTAACTGAAAATTCCTAATATCCCCTGCAATTTGTAACTTAACGTTCTAAAAATGGGATTGTAACTTTTAGTAGCCAAACTAGCAACATCAGCATCAGTAGCTTCTAAAGCTAGTAGTCAGGATGGAAGCCAATAGAGGGGCTTCCTTTGTCCCACCGAGCTGGACCCCTGGATAGAGGCAGCAGTCACCCTCACTCTGCCTGGCAGAACATCCTTTGAGCCTGCGGGGGGGGTGGGGTGGGGGAGGAGAAGGTGGGAGGTGCCCTCCAATGAAGATGGGCTGTTTTCCCAGGCTTGCTAAAGGCTGAACACCTGGGTCATTCACCTAGCCACAGCACCACTGCTAATTCAGAGGCCACACTTCTGTTATCCTTATTATTATTATTTTTATCAAAAAGGGATAGATGAAAACTTCACATGTGTTTTCAAGACAGTTTGGGGAAGAAACTTCCCAGAGCACACCAAGGACAGTAACAGTGCTGACCATAGGATTATTGGAAATACTAAAGGAGTCCTTTATAATGTATAATATGATGTGTAATAGCAGAGTTATGTGACTATCTGCGGACATTGTACATTTAAGAAGTGCATTGCTGCTGTGAAAGTGGTTTGTTTTTTTTCCACTTAGCTTGAGTTGCAACCTATAATTGGCAGGAATTATTCAAATCATCACCCCTGTCATTTGAAGAAGGAAAAACTCTATTCCGAGATCTTAAGGAGTCTTCTTCTGACCACATGAGTAACACATAGGAGAACCCCAGATCATTGTCACCCCCCTGCCCCAACACATATCCCTTATTAACACATATCACACACAATTTTGTGGTCTCTTCCCTGGCCTTGTCTTATGATGTCAGAGGTAACTTATAAGTTTCCCAGTGTGTCACCTGCATTTCTGATGGGGTCTCATTGCAACAGATTGCAGAACTGTACAGTGTCTGTTAAATATTTAACATCATGTAAGGAATGCCACCATTCCTTTCATATCCCACTCCCAGGTAAGGGCAGTGGAGAGAATAGCCCCTGAATCCTGGGCTTTAGGAAATTGCTTACACAATGCATCTGCCTGCACGTGTGTGCTTGGAGTCCCCACCCTTGCTTGCCTGGTGGTTAAGTCTGCCCCCTTTCTCTGCTTTCCAGTTGGGGTGAGTCTAGCCAAGAGCAGCTGCTTGAGGCCAACTTGCATGGGTCCAGTCTAATACTGGGTCCTAGTGCTCAGATAAAAAGGAAGAAAGCCCCGCTTCAACTAGCAGAGTTGAAGGTAGAGTTAAATAGCAGGGCTAAATAGGGGAATACTGAAAAATCTATTTACATTTCACATTCACACACTCAAGAATTTCATGTTCTCTCCTTGAAACCTCTACCTTTATTTATTTATTTGTTTGTCATTCGTTTGTTCATTCATTCATTCCTTTATTTTTGGTGCCAGCACTAAGACTCGGACTCAGGGCCTTAAACTTTCTTGGCTTTTTTTTTGCTCAAGTCTAGATAGAACTCTACCACTTGAGCCACACAGCTCTACTTCTGAATTTTTTTTGGGGGGAGGGCGTTAATTGGAGATAAGAGTCTCACAGACTTTCCTACATAGGTTGGCTTTGAACTGTGATCATCGGATCTCAACCTTCTGAGTAACTAGGATTACAGGTGTGAGCCACCAGTGCCTGGGCCCAAACCTCTGCCTTTCGTTAGAGCATGCAATTGTTGGGCTCCACCAGTGTGAGAGATACCCAAGATGCATGTTCCTGTCAGAGGAGTTACTGTACTAAGGGCTCAGGTTGGGGGCAGCTGTTCTGGGCCCATTGATGCTGGCCCAGGGGGCAGGGCTGGGGATCTGCCTTCCAGTCTCCATGCCAAAGTTCACATTTTTCTGAATACAATTTGTGTAAAGTTCCCTTTGCTTCCTGGCTAGCACTCATGGTCTGACATGAGCAGTGAATTTTCTTTGCACATGACTTTGGAATGAGGGGCTCATAAAGTCATGATTTATAATTAAATTAGACATCAGGAAAAAAATCGCCTAAGTTATATCTATTTGGTTTACTCTGTTGTTTTTTTTTCTTCTTTCCTTTTTATCTCTAAAGGTTCCACTAACAGACTGAATGGAAATTTCACTTAAGAAATTGTTGTCATAAAATTTTATGGGACTATCTCAGTGGTTAGGGAGTTGTTAAACATCCCTGCAGGGAGAAAAAACAAACACAATTAGACACAGACTGGCTACTCTGTTTGGAGGGTGAACAAACGCCAGCCATGGGGGAGCAGGGCAACCCACAGAAGGCCAGCACTCACCAGGCCCCAGCTGGGTTTTCTGATGTAAGAGTACCCAGAAAAATGTCCCAGCTTTCTATTTGCTTTTTCCTTCCTTCTTTTTAAAAAGTCTGTTCAGTTTCATTCTTCCCTTTAAAAAAAAACTTTCTTTTTTCATTTTAACTGTAACAAAATACACACAACCTATGCCACTGTGACTATTTTTAAAGCATGAAGTTCAGTGGTATTAATAATAATCACAGTTTAGTGCAGTATTGCCACCTTCCATCCTGAAAAATTAAGATGAACCCCCTGAGCCTCCCTCTCGACCACCAGCCCTCTCTGTCTCCCTGAATTCCATCACTTCAACTACTTCACCTAAGAGGAATCACACAGTAAGACATGGATCAGAATTTCATTCCTTTTTTAAAAAAATTAACTGAATTCATTCATTGATTCATTTTTGTCAGTACTGGGGTTTGAACTCAAACCCTCCTGCTTGCATAGTTGTTTGCTTAGCTGTTGCTCTACCACGTGAGACACACTCCAGCCCAACTTCTTTGCTGCTTAATTGGAGATGAGAGTCTCACAATTTCCTTGCCTGGACTGGCTTCGAACTTCAATCTTCAGATCTCAGGCTCCTGAGTAAACAGGATTGCAAGAGTAAGTTAGCAGTGCCTGGCTTGTTCTTCACTCTCCATTTTATAATGCTTGCATTAAAATAAAATTAAACAGATCTTATTAATTATAACAATATGTTTTGTCATGATTCTTATACGTATAAATACAGTATGGATTGCATTTGTCAGAGAACTCAAAATATTATCAATTCAACATATGAGCAATATTGGAATCATTAGTAAGCTATTTTACATTCTTTTAAAATCTTCCTTCCTTTACTTGCTGGTACTAGGTTTGAACTCTCAGTCTTGCATTAACTAGGCCAGAATTCTACTACTTGAGACCAGCCCCCCCCCCCCCCCGCCACAATTGTATGTTATTTTGTTTTATTTTTGTGCTGGTACTGGGGCCTTGAACTCAGGGTGCTCTTTCTTGGCTGCTTTGCTCAAGGCTGGTGCTCCATTGTTTGAGCCACACCTTCACTTCCTTTTTTTTTTTTTTTAAGGATAGATAATAGTTCATAGTATGTATACTACATTATTTTGTGTGCATGTGTGTGCACGGGCATGCCAGTTGTAGGGCTTCAACTCAGCACCTGGGCACTGTCTCTAACCTTTTTCAGCTCAAGGCTCAAGGCTACTGCTCTGCTACTTGAGCCACAGCTCCACTTCTGGCTTTTTGGTGGTTAATTGGAGATAAGAATTTTGTGGAAGACTTTCCTGCCTGGGCTGGCTTGGAACCTTGATCCTTAGATCTCAGTTGTTAGGATTATTGGCATGAGCCACCCACACCCAGCTAAAATACATTTTTATCCATCCATCCATCCACCCATCCCTCCCTTCCTCCCTCCCTCCCTACATCTGTTCATCCACCTGTCCATCCATCCAGGAATGTGATGTCTTCCCTCTCTATTAACAAGTGATGCTGTAAGCTGCAGCCTGGTTTGAGATGAAATCTACTATCAGGCGTTTTTCTGGTCCATGTGTTTGCTGTCATTTGCCATGTTGATGTTCAAATGGCCGGGGAATGCAGGGTTTCCTG
>NW_025960065.1:31103-56412 GCF_023159225.1 Perognathus longimembris pacificus | reverse complement strand
TGCTCTTTGGGGCACATTTCCCCTTTCACATCTCTTGAAGCCGAACATTCTAGTAAAGAACACAGGGTATACATGTGGATAATAATTAAACCATAATGAAAAATGGAATGATGTCATTTGCAGGAAAATGGCTGGAACTGGAGACCATGATATTGAATTAAAATGAGCTAAGATCAAAATGTCAAATGTTAGTCAGACACCAGTGACTCATTCTTGTAATCCTAGCTACTGGAGGCTGAGGCTGAGATGTGGAGTCCCAGATATTTGAAGCCAGCTTGGGCAGAAAAGTGTATGAAACTCCATCTCCAATGACCTAGTAAAGGGCTGGGCCGGAGGCATGGTTCAAGTGGTAGAGTGCTGGATGAGTAAGCAGGTACAAGCTCAGCAAGTGGGAGGCTTTGGGTTTAAACCCCAGAACTGGCAGAAATAAATAAATAGGGGGAAAAGGTGGAAATTCTGACACATTATGCAAAATGGCTAAACCTGTGCACAGATGCCAAACATTGGCTTATTCTTGGTTTTCTCTGCTTTTTTGGTGATTAGTTGGAGATAAGAGTTTCATGGACTTTTCAGCCTGAGCTTGCCTTGAACCTCAGTCCTCAGATCTTTTAGCCTCCTGAGTAGGCTAGGATTACAGGCATGAGCTACCAGCACTTGGCTGGCTTTTATTATTTTTTAATCTTTATATTGTTTTATTTTTATTCTACCTCATGCACCATCCCATCCATCCATCCACCCATCCATTCATCCATCCATCTATCATCATATGCACATCCCATATACTTGTACTAATCTCTAGATGGCTTATAAAGTTTACTGCAGTGTAAATGCTATGAAAATGGATGCTATATTGGGTTGCTTGGAGAATTATGAGAAATAAGGCTGTATATGGTTAGTACTGACAGATTTTTTTTCCTTAGCATTTTGGATGCCTGTCTGGTTGAAACTACAAAGGTAAACTGTGCAGAGGCAGTCGACCAACAGTGCTCTTCCTACTGACTCTTCTAGCTACAAAAATCCTTTGCTGGAGCTCAAGACATGGGAGCCTCATGGGTCATGGGTGTGGATTAGGTGAGTGTGGAGACAAATTGGGGTGAGTGACCAAAGAGGAAGCCAGAGGTCCAGAGAAGGAAACATGTCAGGACAGAACAGGGAAAGGACAGGATTGTTCTGGGAAGTGACTAGCCTGTGCCTGGCTGAAGACATAATGATGAGAACAGAGTGTGGGAGAGCCAGTGTTGAAGGACTGTAGAATCCAGGACAAAGACTTGGCCTCTGTAGTGAGTTCCCAGCTGAAAAAAAACACATTGTTAGGGTGAACAACTGTCTTTATACTTGTTACAAACCCCCAAATCCACTTCTGCAGCCTCTCAGTCCTGTATATGGGAAGATCCAGTGACTGCTGCCGGAAGTCTCTTTCTTCTACTTCCTCCTCCTCTTCCTTTTCCTCTGCTCCTCTTTCCTTCTCCTCCCTCTTCCTCCTTCCTCCTTCTTCTCCTATCCATCCCTCCTCTTTGTTCCTCCTCTTCTTTCTTCCTCTTTCCTCTTCCCTTCTGCCTCCTTTTCCCATTTCCTCCTCCTTTTCTTCCTATTTCTCCTCCCTCTTTGCCCTTTTCTTCTCCATCTTTCCCTCTTTCTCCTCCTTCCTTTCCTCTTCTGCTTCCCTCTTTCCTCATCTTCCCACTTCCTCCTCCTCCTCCTCCTCCTTTCTTCCCTTCTTACCTCCTCCCTTCTTTTCCTTCGATTCCCTTCTCCTTTCTTTCCCCTCCTCTTTTTCCTCCCTCTTCCTCCTCCTTCTCCTTCCTTTATCTTCTCTTGTTCCTCTCTCCTTTCCCTCTTCCTTTTCCCCTTCACCTTCTTGTTAACATCTCTTAATTTTCATTAACTATCTTCTCTGCTTAACCCTAAATCTTTTCAGGGCATCAAAGAAATTTATTCACCCAGCTGTGGGTGCTTGAGGACCAATACAGTTTTACTCCTTGCATTCTGCTCTTCTTCTATTTGGTGGGATATGTTTGAACCATCAGAGCTCCTTAAAGAAGGGCCTATGGCCCCAGGGCACCCATGGGACCATCTGAAATCATTTGAACTTGATGAGACAAGTCTAGTCTTCTCAGATGAGAGGAATATGTTTCTTTAAAAAAAATGCTCCAGGTGGAAGTAAATCACTAATAGAAGAATCCCTTGTACGACTCCATTCCATGCAAACAAACATGGAGGCTAAATGGCAATTACTTCCAAAGTTTTCCCTTAAGCCACTTATCCAGCCTCTGTGAATGGCTGGGGTCTGACAACTTCCTACTTGTGATTGGCACCTGTGGCAGGGGGCGGGCTCTTAGGAGGGAGCCTTTAGCCCATGGGATCTGTCTACGTGTCCAGGAGGACTGGGCCAGAATTGACTAAGAGGACACCGTATCCAGGAGAGTGTCTGTTCCCTGTGGGGGACACCCTCACCCATGTCAGTGACCAGGGGTTGGGGGGGAAGGGGCTGGCTTGTGAGAGAAGTAGAGTAGGAAAAGCATTCCCCCTACCCTACACTTTTTATGATTCACAAACTGGCATTTTGCTGAAAGGTAATAACAAGTATGTATGGAAGCTACAGTTCCAGAATGTCCATCAAGGGACTCTCTGCCAATTAGGGAAGGGTAAGAGCATCCTCCACAACACTAGAGGGCGCTCCTCCTGCAACTGCCACTGCATCCTAGGAGCCTTAGCTAGAGATGCCATCATCTCCTTAGGGTGAACACAGAAAGCCTTAAGTGCAAAGAAGGCAGTGTCTTTCCATAAAGACAAGGTCCTGGGCACTTTGTGACCCCTAGGAGACTTAGAATTTGATATTGTTGAGAAGGGCTTCTTCCATACACAATGCACCAAGATGTAAGAAAAGTTTACCAAACTCAGGTCACATGGAGAATAATGGCTGCAGGGGAAAAAAGGCTACACAGTGATGATGTGGAAGGGGCTATGAGGTGCCTGTGCTACCTGAAAATCAACCTCAGAGAAATTTCACTGACTCAAACTTCAGAGGGGACCAGAGAATCTTCACCTTCCTTCCACCTACCCCTTACCCCTTCCCTTATAGTTCCTCTATTCTGTGGTATATGCAGTGAATTCTTGCCTGTGTTCTTCTCCTTTCCCTCTTTCATTCTTCTCCTCTCTACTCAGAAAATTTTACTTATTTACTTTTTGAATTACTTTTGTTTTTGTCAGTCATGGGGCTTGAACTTTGGGCCTGGGCACTGTCCCTGAGCTCTTCAGCTCAAAGCACTTGAGCCACAGCACTGCTTCTGAATATTTTTATTACCTTGAAGTAGTTGTACAAAAGAGTTGTCATTCAACAAAACAGTTTATGAATAACAACGCATCTTGATCAGTGTCACCCCTTTCAACATTCTCACCCACCCCTCCCCTCTCTATTCTTAATTTTTAAGTTGTGTATTTTTTTGACATTTGATAAAGTATTTTATGCATACAATGTATTGTATACATACTATCGGTGTTATTCCTTCAACATCTTTACCCCACCCCTTCCCTTATATTTATCAATTCTGTGGTATATATAATGAATTCTTGTCTGCATTCTCCCCTCTATCCCCCTTCATTCTCCTACCCACTTCCGTTTGGCCCCACCCTCTGCTCTTGCAAGTACCCATTTCCTTAAACTTATTTAGTTGGGTTTTGTCATTTTTTTTTTTTTAGAATTATACTATTTGTCCTCACCATAGAGTCTAGTATACTTCAGTTAACTCATTTGTAACCACTTGCATAATACTCAGTGTGTTCACTTAAAGATTTATAGGCACATTCTACCTACCACAGATGAGGGAAACCATGCAACTTGTGTTTCTCTGGGTTTGACTTACTTCACTTAATATAATTTTTTCAAAGTTTTTCCATTTCCTTATGAATGGTACAATATCATTCTTTCTGATGAATAAGTAGAATTACATTATGCATATATATCACATTTTCTTGAACCATTAGTCTATTGAGGGCCATCTGGGCTGATTCCATATCTTAGTAAATATGGTAAATAATGCTGCAATGAACATGATTGTGCCGAGTTTCAGTGTAGCCTTGTTTGTGGGCTATTGCATAAATGCCCAGGAGTGAAATTGCTGGGTCATATGATAGCTCTATATTTAGGTTGTTTTTGTTTTGAGGACCCTCTATACAGCTTTCCAGAGTGGTTGGACAAGTTTACATTCCCACCAACAGTGTAATGGAGTTTGCTTCTCTGGCTTTGTGAAGAAAAGCTCAGAAAATAGAAATGGTGATGAGGTCTTGCTTATGCAGGAAGAGGGTGTACCAATGTCTCTCTCTCCTCAGAGTCCCATGACCTTACAGGGGTTCAGAGAAAGGTGTCATTCCCTGAATCTCCTGGAAGGGCATGGCAGGGGTTCTGAGAAGGTTCCTGACTGCCAGCATGAGGTACTACAGAGTGGTCTTGGGACAAGCGACGAGGGGCATGTAGCATATAGCAAGAGGAGGGGTCACATCCAGGTGGGGATCCAGATGGGCAGGACTCAG
Source organism: Perognathus longimembris pacificus (assembly GCF_023159225.1). Taxonomy (NCBI): domain Eukaryota; kingdom Metazoa; phylum Chordata; class Mammalia; order Rodentia; family Heteromyidae; genus Perognathus; species Perognathus longimembris. The sequence continues at coordinate 51,882 of NW_025960065.1, read as the reverse complement.
CAGAGAGTGGCTGTGTGTGACTGCCCCTGGCACCAATGCCTGCCCCTGGATCACTGAGGGTGAGGGGGAGGAGGAGGGAAGAAAGATCTGGGCATGACTGAGAGTTTGTCTGAAAGATGCTATGTACAATTTAGAAACAACTGAGTTTATCCTGAGTTGGAAATTTTCTGATTTTTCTAGCATGCAGAGAATGAAAGTTTGATCATTTTGTTATGTTCAATCATAGAGAGATTAAGAGAATTTTTATGCCCAGATTTATGGCTATGACATTCATAACCTTAACACAAGGTCATCGATCTCTATAGGTAGTTAAAATGAATTGATTTGGACCTAAATCAGCCTCTGTATGTATTTTAAGTTAGTATAAAAGTTTCTCCATACAGAGGCATTCTTTTAACAATAGCTAGCCTCAACCAATCACAGCTCTACTCAATCAAGGACTGAAAGTAGCCAATACCAGCTGTAGCCAACTAGCTTGTGTGTCATTTCCTGTTCTCATGGGCATGTAGTGAGGCACAGCTGAACCTTCCGAAGCTTTCTGTTTCCTGGCTATTTCTTTTTTCAGATAAACTCTACCAACAGCAATTTGTCTCAAGACTTTTTCTTTTCACAGTAAACAAGGGAATGTACTCCCTTCTGTTTCTTTGGGCCAATTGAATCCTAAGTCTTGAAATAGGTGGGTCATGAAATGGTCCTCAATGACAGAAATCCTTAATGTTGGAGGTGACATGTATGTGTTTTCATGTGTGGTGGGTGTGTACATGTGTGTGAGCCTGTGGATCGTACATGTGTGTAGGTACATGCATGTACCTGTGTGTGCACTGATACTCGTATGTGTCTGTTATATGTCCTAAGTTTCATAACAAGCAAATATTTTTCATATAACTAAATTTTTTATCAATGTTATTTTGCCTTCACTTGATGAAAGCCATCAAAAACTGATAGATAATTCAAAGACATACTTAAAATACTGACTAAGAAAGATTCCTTTCCTAAGTAATATTTTGGACTAGTAAAAAGGGCATTGCCATTATAAGGATAACAAGAGTGCTCTAGTCCCTATGATTGAATTGTATGTATATTTTATTCCCTTCTCCAGCCACAGCACAACAGAAGCAGGGCCTGGCCAGTGTCTTTTCTACAGGACATTGGTGAAGGCTGTGCGTGACTAGACACTATGCAGGAGGAAGCCATGTTCAGAAAGCTAAGAAGCCAGGCACCATGGCTCAGGCCTGTCATTTTAGCTACTCGAAAGGCTGAGATATGAGGATCACAATTCAAAACTAGCCGGAGTAAGAAAGCTCAGGAGAGGGCCTGGGAATATGGCCTAGTGGCAAAAGTGCTTGCCTCGTATACATGAAGCCCTGGGTTCGATTCCCCAGCACCACATGTATACACAAGGCACCGCATATATACAAAAGGCCAGAAGTGGTGCTGTGGCTCAAGTGGCAGAGTGCTATCCTTGAGCAAAAACAAGTCAGGTACAGTGCTCAGGCCCTGAGTCCAAGGCCGGGGACTGGCCAAAAAAAAAAAAAAAAAAAGAAAGAAAGCCCAGGAGACTCTTATCTCTAATTAACCACAAAAAAGCTGGAAGTGGAGCTGTGATTCATACGATAGAGTACCAACCTTGAGCATAAAAGGTAAGGGACAGCACCCAGGCCCCTAGTTCAAGCCCCAATACCAGAAAAAAAAAGGAAGGAAGAAAATCCATACAAATTGAGTATCCTTTATCTGAATGTCCAAAATCCAGAACATATCTGTATCTAAACCTCATTTAGGAGTACCAAGGTCCAACGTAATGTCATGAGTCCTGTGTTTCAATATTCACAATCTTTGTTCCACTGGAAAATTTGTTTAAAATGCTGTGTGTAAGATTACTTTCAAGCTATGTGTTTAACAAGTATGTGGTATATTCATGAATCTTTTGTTTATACTTAGGTCCCTTCCCCACAACATCTCAGTATGTTCGTACAAAGATTAAAAAAAAAAAAACTGGGCTGGGGAATATAGCCTAGTGGCAAGAGTGCCTGCCTCGGATACACGAGGCCCTAGGTTCGATTCCCCAGCACCACATATACAGAAAAACGGCCAGAAGCGGCGCTGTGGCTCAAGTGGCAGAGTTCTAGCCTTGAGCGGGAAGAAGCCAGGGACAGTGCTCAGGCCCTGAGTCCAAGGCCCAGGACTGGCCAAAAAAAAAAAAAAAAAAAAACTCAAATGAAATGAAAAAGCTACAACTCTTCTGACAAGCATTTCAGACAAAGGCTACTCAGCTGATATTATACACGAAATAGTCCAGACAAAAACCAGAAAGGTTTTCAAGGTGTGTTTTGAATTTCTGAAGGGGAATAGCAGTTAGATTAGAATTGATGTGTACATTAAAAAATCCAATCAAAATGAGAAGACTGCATAAAATTTTGGAGGGCTTCCCACATAGACAGGAATGGGACAGATTCAGGTTAGTGGCCTTACTCAGGGGACAGGACAGGGGACTGCTCCCGGGGTGACTATGGGGGGAGGGGCATCGGAAAAGCCTGGATGGTTCCTTGCTATTACTTTCATCACCACAATGCTGTGATTTGATGAATTTTCCATGCTTCGTAAATTTAAACAGGACTATGACCTACTTTTTCCCCTCCTTGTACATTTTTTTTTCCTGGCCTGTTAACAAAGATTTAATGACCTACTAATGCTTGAGGCACTCTTTAAAAACCACTGTCAGATTAGCACTTGGGTTTTGAAATATTAATCTCTGTCTTTGGTTGGTTGTCTTTCCTCTGACTAAGACACATTGCAGTGTTTGTCCTTACCTAGACTTCAGAAACTGGGTGAGGGAAGATTTGCTTGGGGTTCCTGGCTCACTGGGAACTTGTGTTGGGGTGAAAGTTGTGTGTATTTTGCACTTCAGAAAAAGGTTATTCTTCTAACACCCCCAAAACCGGTGCTTTCTCTCTCCCACAACCCCCTTTCTCTTTTCTTTCTCTCTCACTCAGTTGTCTTTCCCAAGTGGGGACCATGGGGAAAGCTACAGCCAGCTGGATCTGGGGCTTACAAGCTTTTCCTCCTGTGTGGTTGTATGTTGAAAGAGGCCTCGGAAAAAAACAAGGAGGGAAAATTCAGAGGGCGTCTGTGGTTGGTTGATATACTGCAACATGTTATTCCTGAATCCAGTCATTGACATCGGCACAGTTAAGCAGTTCTCAAATGGGGGAAGACAAAGGCAGAATTCTTATGTGAGTCCACGCTGTGGTATTTGCTAGATAGACGCTTTCTAGCCTGGCAAGTCCTTTCCATCTTTTCCAAATGACTAAATCCTGTTCATTCTTAATCACCCTCAGGGAAGCTGGCTCCCCTTAATTCCCAATCCAGGGCACCTTGTCCCTCTCCAAATTTCCCACTGTATGCTGCTTATAGGCCTGTTTTTAGCATAAACACCATTTGGGGCATTGTCTTTTCCATCACCATCTTGTCTGGGAGATTGCAGACTTCTCCGAGGCATTTTTCATCTCTCTATTCCTTCCTCGGTAGTTGGCTGGTAATGTCTGTTAATTGGCAGGTGGTGGGTTGTTCGTGGAGTGAGCAAATTAAAGAATCTCTCAAAGCTTCTTCACTCACCACATTCCATTCCTCTCTCAGTCAGAGGGAAGCAAGCTGTGGAGCAGCCCCAGAGAGTAAATGAATTATATGTGCCCAGCTCCAAAACAATTTCCACTAATTCAGCTTGAGAACAATGAACTGAACTGTTACAGTCTTGGTTTGGGGAAAACCTTCATTTTTCTAAAATATTTGGTTCCTCACTGGAAGAGCCAATATCTGTTTCAAAATCAGGTTCAAAATGGAATGTCTGGGTTTGCATTTTACACTCATTCAGAATGCACATGGTCTCTTTCACATTTTTTCCCTCTCTCCACTGTATATTTGGCCTCATCCCAGATGACTGTGGGTCTCCTGTAAATATTTGATGAATTCTAAAAAAAAGGTATAAAGCGAGGTTACAATTCATTTGAGTGCGTAATTTGTTCGGTACGATGGATGCCAGAACATGAATCACTCAAGTTTTTACCTCTTTTTTATTTTTAAAATTGTTTTATTACTTTATTTTCACTTCTTAATCATTTGTAGAAGTTCAAACCAGAGGACCAAAAACATCAACTGAAGAAGCATCGTCAAACAAGTTGGCCCCTTCTCTCTCATTGGTTAGAATGATGACTGAGGTGGTAACCTAAAAATAATAAAGTAACAAGAATGTGGTTGATCCTGTGGCCCAGTTATAGACACAGCAAGTAATTAGCATGAGATGATGGTCATCGATTGTCCAATCTTTTCCAAACTAATGCTTAAAGGGAAATGAGTAATTTCTAGAAGAATCTAAATTATGGAGTCCCCAGCCAATACTGCACATGAGTGTTGATCTTGGATCAGAGATGGTTGTATAGTAACAAGAAAGCTGGAAGATAATCTCATCTCTATGGGTTACACAAACACACTTATGTAGAATATCTTTTTTTGGTGGAATAATAAGAGTAATAGAATAGGTAGGTAGTGAGGAAGTTGTGGCACTGGATGTCTAGGGTCCTGGATCATTTTTTTCTGGGCCAGTTACTAACTAGCTGCCTCTTCTGAGAACCCTGAATTTTGTTCATCTTTCTCCTGTGTTGTTTGTGGCTACCTTGTACTTATTTATATTCCATTAACTTTTCCAGGTCAGAGCTGTCTTGTTTGACTTTAACTTTCCAGTGCTCTGCAGACAGAGTGAGCATAGTGCAGAGGTCCTCTATGGATTCAAGGACGCACTGAAGTGAAGAGGTTGTAGAAGATAATTTCTGTACCTAGAGGGTTGTTTTGTTTAATGCATCTTTAAATTGTGAAAGTGATGTATAGACGGTTACAGTTATATAAATCAGGTAAAGAGTATGTTTCTTTTTAACAATGTCGCCTCATTCTCTCTCAGTTTTTCCCTCCCGTTCCCACCCACAAATTGTATAGTTCATTTTCCACATAGTGTTTAGTGAGAATACTGGGGCTTGAACTCAGGGTCTAGAAACTGTCCTTAGCTTTTTCACTAAAAGCTAGCACTCTCATTTGAGTCACAGTTCCACATCTAGTTTTTCGTTGGTTAACTAGAGATGAGCGTCTCTTGGACTTGCCGTCACAGGCTGGCTTTGGAGGGTTATCTTCCGATGGCAGTCTCCTGAGGTGAGTGGGATTACAAGTGTGAGCCACCAGCATTCAGCCTGTTACCTAGGCTGAATGCAGGTTTTCCAAATCAGAGAAATTCAACCATACACAAAGTTTCAAGGATAGGTTTGAAGTTCTCTTTTTCAGGGCCTGATCACTCAGACTACAGCTAGTAGACACAATAGAAACCAGCAGGCTAGAGTTTCTGTAGTTACCCCACAGGAAATAGGTAACACTGACTCTTTTGTCTCTACCTCATCCTTTCTCTTGGCTACCATAGTTTCTTCCTGTGGATTCCACACCCCTCTGGCCTGACAATCTTATTTCCTCTTGTATATTTAGATTCTTCTCAATGTGAGTGAATCCAAGGATTTTGTCTTTGTTTGTACACTTTCTTAATATATTGTCCACTTAACACATCTGAGCCCCCACCCTGCTCTTTGGCTCTTATCATTCCAAACTTTTAAAATGGAGGTCTGCGTTCAGTCCGCACTTCCTCATATTCTATTCTCTTCATTTTTTTCTATCTATCACTTTCTTCTTTTGTCTTAGAAGCACCTGATGAACCTGTGAATATTGGTTGTGGGAACTAACAGGAACTATATTGCGTCATTCTGGTCTCCTTTTTGGTTTCTTCTTGCTCCACTATACGTTGACAATAGTAATTCCTTAATTCTTTACACACAGCCCAATTCTCTTCTCATTTTCCAATCTCAGTACACTATTGCATGCCCACATTTTTAACTGTCTCTCAGGTATGACTCAGATTCATGTCCGCAGCTCAGCTTTCTCCTTCCTTGTGTTCTTTGTCTATCTTAAAGACATCAAACCAGGTATGTTCGCCCCCCGCAAAAACAAACCACATTATTTAGCCACCTTGGATAATGTGTGTGCTGCTACTGGGGCTTGAATTCAGGGCCTTACCCTCCCAGCTTTCTGGCTCAGGGCTAGTGCTCTACAACTTGAACCATGCCTCTAGTCCAACAGTTTTCTGGTGAACTTGAGATGGTGTCTTGAAGACTTTTCTGCCTGGATTGACTTTGATATACATCCTCCAGGTATCAGCTTCTTGGGTAACAAAGATTACAGGTGAGAACTACAATGTCTTGCTTACCTCATTTTTTTTCTTTATTCTAGTGCTTGGACTTGAACTCAGGGCCTGGGTGTTGTCACTTAGCTTTTTTGATGAAGGTTCATGTTCTACTATCTATACTCTGGCTTCTTGGTGGCTAACTGAAGACAAGAGTCCCACAAGATTTCCTGCCTGAGCTGGCTTCTGACTTTGGTACTCAGATCTCAATCTCATGAGTAGCTAGGAAACTATCAGTGCCTATTTTCCCAAAAATTTTAAAAAATTTTCAATTTTTCAACCTGTATGAGGGATTTTGACCACAAATCCAGCTCTGAAATCCATAGGAACTCATTCCCATACCATCTCCTTTGCTCAATCTTATTGGTTTTCACAATCCTAATTCATTTAATCTGCCTAGCTTCACTATCAACATTTTAGTCTAAGCTAGTATTATGTTTCCTAGACTACTAACTGCCTTCTAAGTGGTTTTCCCTAAGTCTTTCCCCTGCCTTCTTCCAATCTAGTCTTCAAAGTTCAATAAGATAGACCCTATCAAAACCACTATCTGTTCAAATCACCCATCCTGCTTATAAATATGTCAAAATAGCTTCTTGTTCCTCTTTAGAGGAACACTGTATGCTTGGTGGGACTTTCTAGTCATGCATGGCCTAGCCTTACTTACCCCTGCTTCATCTCAGTTCTGCTCCTCTTCTTTCTTGGTCCTCTAGACGTGGGACTTCCTCTATTGTGGTATATCTGCTCTCTTACTTGTCACGACAATGCTCTATGATAGTGCACTGACAACTGTCTAAGAACTACCTCTCAAAATACCCCCCTCCCAAAAAAAAATCCTGGTCTGGTATCATTTGCTCATTTTCATTTTCCATAGTGTACATATTCCCCACATGACTCAATTGGCCTGCAAATCCTGAAAATTCAACCATCTGTTCTGATGTTGGACCTCTGAAAGTTGGACTTGCACACCTTTGCAACTATTTCCTCTGCCTGCATTCTCTACCCTGGTTTTTTCTTTCTTTCTTTCTTCCTTTCTTTCTTTCTTTCTTTCTTTCTTTCTTTCTTTCTTTCTTTCTTTCTTTCTTTCTTTCTTTCTTTCTCTTTCTTTCTTTCTTTCTTTCTTCCTTCCTTCCTTCCTTCCTTCCTTCCTTCCTTCCTTCCTTCTTTCCTTCCTTCCTTCCTTCTTTCCTTCCTTCCTTCCTTCCTTCCTTCCTTCCTTCCTTCCTTCCTTCCTTCCTTCCTTCCTTCCTTCCTTCCTTCGTTCCTTCCTTCGTTCCTTCCTTTTGAGTTCAGTTAGATTATCACTTCCTTTGGAAAGCTTGCCTTGATTTCCCCAGCTAGGGTTAACACTCCTCCCAAATGGTCTTAGCTCATGCAATCCACTTACCATCGTGTACTTTTCATGAATGCCTGTCTCCATGGGTAGACCTTTTGAGCTTCAAGAGAAAGGTGAATATGTCTGCTTTCAGTCAGCACTGAATCCCTAGGGCTCCACACAGTTTCTGGCATATAGTGAGCACTCAATAAATATTTGCTGAGTGAATGGTTAAGGGGGATTTTGGCCATAGGGAGCATCTTGGTTTCCTGGTGTCTATTTCCACAGACATCTGGAAAGGAAATGTGTGGAACAGGGTCCCTCATTCACTCCCCAGTATACTTAGATACATTGCTGATGTTTGTGTCTATGTATGCATGTGTGTTTGTTTGTTTGCTTATGTGTTTATTTGTTTATTTGTTTTTCTAAATCTGAAGTTACAGTTGCTCTATTCTTCCTCAAGAACCTAAGTAGATTTGATATAAGGGGACAAAGCACAGTTGTGTTACATCTGGTTCAAACTTTGAGTTTGATTCATCAGTGACCTTCAGTCAAACTGCTGATTTTGGTGGGAGGGGGAGCATAAAATTAAAGATCTGATTTCAGTCTCTTTCCTTTCCTTCTTCCCTGCATGGAAAGGCTGGGTATCAGGGGAAAGGACATATTCTTACATGGCCTCTGGGCAGTAAAGGTAAGTCCTGAGCCCAGGGCCCATGGCAGACTAGCTGCCTCTGGGCTGTCAAAGTGTGGTTGGCTGGGGACCAGAAAGCAAGCCAGTGTCTGCTGGATTTATTCATGGTCTGATATCTTTATTAGTTTTGGTTCATGCTACCAGCCCTTCTTGTTGGTTTTGGTTCAGCATTTAATCACACTGGTATTATGGACCCTTGGGAGTTTGGCTACAACTAAGATTGTATGTTCCTTGCCCAAGCTGTCTACCTTTGGTTGTAGACCTGAGAATCATATAATTCTGCCATGGAAATCAGATATGAAAAATCCCCAGCCAGACCTCTGGTTAATGAGGAGACACACTGAGATTTTACAGGGCTTTCTGTGCTTCATGGTAGTGAAGAGAAACTTAGAAGGTGTATGTATGCAAACCCTCCTTTTGGTCATCTGAGGAGCTTAAGTGACTGATTTTGGGACCTGAATCTGTAGAGAAAAAAATCAAGAGTCTCATGAAATAGCAGCTACTGCTCACTGTATTCTTCTCACAGTCTGCTGGTCCTGCAAACATCTCTCTCCTCCCTCTTCCTGTTGTTGTCAGACATTTCCCTTCAGTAAGACAACATGAATCTCACCAAGATAGCTTCTTTACACTGGAACACACACACACACACACACACACACACACACACACACACACACACACTCCTCTGTCAGCACCCCCAAATCTCAAGGTTATCTTTAAGTCCAGATCCTGTTTGAAGAGTATATGTGGAATTTTAATTCGTTTCATTCTTGCTACAATTGCCTAGGTCCCTACTAACTCCCCTAGCAAGTAGTCAATGTCTGAAAAAATCTATGGACAATAAAAAGAAAAAGGAAGCCAGGTAATGGTGGTTCAGGATTGTAATCCTAGCTACACTCCTGTGTAGGCTAAGATCTCAAGATCATGGTTTGGAGCCAGCCTGGGCAGGAAAGTCTGTGAGACTCATTTCCAATTAACACCACTAGAAATCTATAGGTGGCACTATGGCTCAAAGTGGTAGAATGGTAGCCTTGAGTGAAATAGCTTAGAGGCCCTCAGTTCAAGCCCTACAACTGATAAAAAGGAAGGAAGGAAGGAAGGAAGGAAGGAAGGAAGGAAGGAAGGAAGGAAGGAAGGAAGGAAGGAAGGAAGGAAGGAAGGAAGGAAGGGAGAGAGGGAGGGAGGGAGGGAGGGAGGGAGGGAGGGAGGGGGGAGGGAGGGAGGGAGGGAGGGAGGGAAGGAAGGAAGGAAGGAAGGGAAGGAAGGAAGGAAGAGAAGAAAGGAAGGAAGGAGAGAGAGAGGGAGGGAGGGAAGGAGGAAGGGAGGAAGGAAAGGAAAGGAAAGGAAAGGAAGAAAATGAAAAAGGAAAGAACAGGAATAGACTAAGCAAGTTTGGTCCCCTCTTCACTTTGTGGTTAGACAATATGGAGGTATTTTTCCAGATCCTAAGTGACCCTTCCCAAGAAATAGGAAATTCTACCTCTGACTCCCAGCCTCTTCCCATCCATCCATCCATCCAGCCAGCCAGCCATCCTGAGCATCGTGCCAGTAGTTACCCTTTTCAAAGTCTGCTGTGACCTTTCATTTGGTACTCACTCTGTTTTCAACACTTCCCATGGAGGTTGGGGTAGAACACAAAAATCCTTTGTGATGTCCAGGCTCTCACTAGGCATCTTAAGACTTCTGTCCATCTCAAGTGGAATGACCTTGCTTGAAATCCATTAAGCATTTCAGGACCTTTAACATCTCTCTGCTGTCTCTTAGGACATTCCTGTCACTTGCAATGCTTCTTTCCAAATCTCACATAAAGCTCACCACCTCATGAAGCTTGGCTCTGCTCAGTCTCTTTGCCCCAAAAGATGGAACCCATAAGCTATGGCTAGCTTCCTCTCTGCACTGAACGGTTTGTTGCTGGAATTCCCAGATTGTCTGTAACTGGACCTACAACTGGTTTCACTGCTTTAGGTGGGATTTCTTGCCTAGACTGAGTGAGAGGCGCAGGGTCAGATGTTGGGTGGCTTCTAAGAGCTCTTAGGAGATAACCCATAATTCATGTGCTAAAGTTCATGCACTTTTAAGAACTGGTGGATTTCAACTGTCCACATCAGGCAATAGGCTGGTGCAGGGTGAGTAGAAACTACATTCTCCATCCCTGCTGTGTTTTCCACTGGAAACCACTCGGCATATATGGAGAGTGAGTTTCTAGACTCGGCTCTAAATGGTTCCTAGTGCCATTTATCATATTAAATTATGATTTTATGTTATTGTTTAATGATGCATGGGTTGCTCTTTCCCCAGATACCCTATAATCATCTCAAGAACAATGCTTGTGTCTTATCTTAACAATGAGAGTTATGACTTTTGAGCCCTTCCTGTATGCCAGGCACTGTTATATGTCCTTTACATGTAATAACTCATTTAACTGAACTTCTTTATCCCCCCAGCGGTGAGGAAAATGTATCTCAAAGAGTTGTTGCCAAATAGACTTGTGCATTATTTCATGAATTGGCAAAGAGTCAGGTTGTGTTCAGATTCCACTTCCTGTTACTCTGTAACCTTGATCAAGTGGAGGTATTTTTAGACCCAAGAAATATGAATGTGCTCTCTCTTTTCTCAACTTCTCCTCTTAACTCCATCCCATCACCTGTCATCTACAACTGTTCTTTTAAAATTGGATTTTTTCCCTTCACAAAATGCACAGCTCAATGAGTTTTAACAACCATTTTGGCAAGTACATGTGCTCTAATGTAACCACCACATAAACAAAGGCATAGAATACTTTGATCACTCCTCAGAGTACCCTAAGTCCCTTTCAACCAATACCTATCCTACTTCTGATTTCTATTACTAAATTAGTTTTACCTACTCTAGAATGTTCTATGAAGAGAATCACACCAAACGCACATTGTTTTAGATTCCTTGACCTGATGTTTAGTAATTCATCCATATTGCCTCACTACTCAGTGGCTCACCCCCCCCCCATTTTTTAAGTATTTCTGTTACATTCCTTTGTATTTGTTTATTCCCTCATTTGTTGGTGGACAGCTGAGTCATTTCCAGTTTTGAATTACTAGAAATACAACTCTATGAGCATTCTTATGCAAGTCAGATTTCTGTAGACATTTTTCCTTTAAGTTTTCTCATCCCCTGCATGCAATCAAAATAATATCTCATCATCTTCTCAAGTTTTAGATGTAAATAAAAATTTACATGTAAAATAAAATGCACCCCAAAATATAATAACTTCTTCCAGTTATTTTTAAAATGTTAACTGAGATGACTTTACTATGTTCATAGGAAAAATAAAGTCTAAGTTCTATCATTTTTCTACCAACAAAAAACATATAAAGCAATGCATTTCAGACCATGAAACCTGGTCTTGAACTGGAGTCCATTTGAGTGACTCTGATACTTACATTTGAATTATCTGGATAATGTCTACAGCTCAAATGTTCAGATATTCAAGCTTAAGTTAAACTCAAGTCACGCAAACACATGCAGAACTGAAGGGTGTGTTCCTAAGAAGGATTAATTCCAGTCTCCTACAAGAAGCTCAGATACTTTCCTAGACTTAAAATGAATGTTATGGGCTATGTTTTGATAAGTAGAATAGAAGTGAATTAGGACCATGTGGGAAGTGTATTTTCTATCAAAGGCATGCGAATGTTTCCATATAATGGAAAAAAGATGCAGGGGCAAATGCACTTAGAGCTTTTAACAGTATCACACTCAGAATACTACAGATACATAAGGTCCCCTATTGCTCAATTTACCCTCAGTGCTCCAGTGCTCTCCCATTTCTGACACTTTGCTTATGAACATGTAGTGGAAACACACTTTTTTGTACTGGTAGAATTGAGTGTGGACAAATCTCACCCACATGTGATAGAGCCATTTGCTTCTGTCAGGGTGTCCCCTTACATTCTTGTCAAATGACTAATGTTTCTCATGTGCCTCTTATTCTAGAATGTTTCCTAGGTAGACAGCCTAGAAATGAAGGCTGCCCACCCTACAGCTTTGAATATAGTTATGGAAAGGGATGAACAAAACCTCATCTTAGATGATTTTTTGTATGTTCACTCCCTTGTTCTTAACCACTATAATTACCAGTGATAATGACAATGACCAGAAACAATATGTGTTGGAATAGGATAAACAGAATCTTAGACAAGAGAAAATATTACTTTCGGTGTGTGTGTTCAAAACACACTTAGTGTGTATCCAATGACAATTTTTCCTCTGTCCCCTCAGAACTTATCATTAGAACTTATCAGAGCTTGAGCTGGAGATGTAGTTCCGAGCACTGGTCTGGCATACACAAGGCCCTACATTCAAACCCCAGCACTACAAAAATGTCACAACAGAAAACAACAAATGGTGTTAAATGGAGAGCTAAATCAAGATGCACATGAAAACAAGCAGAGATAAAAGAGGCACAGTTATGTCTACAGTTCTTCCTCTTTTCTTCAGCCCCATGGCTCTAGGGCATGACTTGTATATCGTCCCTTTGGGAAATTTTCAGAATAACATGGGGGTATATTTCCTCTATTTTTTTTCTGTGAAATTTTCACATATTTGAGATGGGCTGCACATCTGCTTTCACTGAATATTAATAACATTTTTGATGCTATGCAAACTCTTTCAAAATATAATTCGCAATGGTCATGTGCAATTTGATCACATAACTCCACATTTTCCATAAGCATCTGATGATTGCCAGGTATTTAGGTTTATTTCCTGTACTTAACCACTATCAATGAACATGTTTAAAGTGTCCCATATTTCTATATTGCATACTTAGTCTCATCTTTCAGATACAGAGTTCAAGTAGGCAAAGCAAAGAACATGTTAAGGTTTTTAGTATGTACCACTACCTTGCTTTAGAGTGCTCACACCAATATGTACTTACAACCATACTGGAGGTATTCCACAACCTTTCAGATAACAGTCATTAGCACTGGAAAGTCTTTGCTAATTTAATAACTTGAAACAGTCTTGTAGTGTGCCTACTTTCCTCTTCTCTGATTACCAATGAGATTTAGTTGTTTTCATGTGTTAATTAGTTATTTATCACATGACTTTAGCATTTAGATCATCCATTCATTCAACAAGTATGGGTCAAAATCCTATTTTGAAGGTCTGGTAGCTCATGCTTGTAATCTTAGCTACTCAGGGGACTGAGATCTTAGAATCATAGTTCAAGATCAACTTGAAACTGTGTTCAGATAAACTGAAGAAATATTGTCTTCAAATAATCAACAGAGTCAGGTTAGAACCAAACTCAACTGGTAGAGTGACTGCCTACCAAGAATAATGCCCTGAGTTCAAAATCTAGTACTGTCAAAAAAATCCTAATATGATAGTGAAAAACTGTGAACAATCCAACTTTCTACCTATGGATAAATAGATGAACCCAATATGATGTATTCCTACAGTAAAAATTATTCAGCCATGAAAAAGAATGAAATATTGATGCATTTTAACACATGCATGACTGACCCTATCTCCCCCTTCCAAGGACTTAAAGATACTTTATTTTTATTTAAAATATTTTTATTTAATTTTTATGCACATGTTCCTAATTATACATATTAATTCTGCTCAGTGCAATGCTTCCACAATGAATGCAACATGTGCTAATCAAATCCAGTGACCCCATAACCCACATTCTTCTCAGCTCACAGTCATCACTATTTTTCAGGTCAACATTTTTCAGCCTCCACCAATGAAAGCAAACATGTTAGTACTTGTCTTTTCATATCTGCTTTATTTCACTTAGCATGGTATCATCCAGAGCCATTTATTTTGTTGCAAGGATTTTCTTCTCATACATACACAATACAGTATCCTTTCATCTCTTTTGTTTTGGCAATATTAGGGTTTGGACTCAAGGCCTTTTGCTTGATAGCCAACACACTACCATCTGAACCATACCTTCAGTCCTTTTTGCTTTAGTTACTTTTCATGTAAGGTATCACACCTATTCATGGGCTAGCTAGGAACAAGCTATGCCTATTTATTATGCCTCCTGTGTACTGGTATGTCAAACGTGCTTTACTGCAAAGAATTTTCATTGGTTGATATGGAGGGGATGAGGGGGCATCTCACAAACATTTTTTCCAGGCTGGCTTTGAACCACAATATTTCCAGTTTCTGCTTCTGAAGTAGCTAGGATTATAAGCATGAGTTGCCACACTCAGTCACATTTTCTTTATCCTTTCATCCACAGATAGGCATGTACTTTGACCCCATTCTGGCTGTTGTGAAGAGTGCCTCCACAGAAGAGAGACAAAGGTGTCTGTTTAGTTTGCTCTTTCCTTTATTTTGCATATGTACTCAGACGTGGGAGACCTGGGTCATATTCTTGTAAGAATTACTTTAAATGAAAGTTTCTTGTGATATTCAGGATGGAAGAGAGTTTGATTCTTGTTTTTTCTTTTCCTCATTCAAACCCAGTCCTGGAAAGAGTCACCCTTTGGTTATGATAGAAGAGGAATAAGAGCACGCTGAACTCATTTTCCTAAATTAGGCTAAAACATGGATGGTACAGCAGAGTGGATCAATGATTTTGTTCAGCAGATTTATCTAAAAGCAACGTAGACAGGCTAGGCTGTTACCCTGGGCAGCACACATGTCATTATTCAGTATGTGCAAAGGGTTTCTGGAAAATGAGTTTGAGTTACAGCTGGCTGTGGCAGGCCCTGTCATTTTCATTTGCTGTCAGTGAGTGGTGGAGAGAGGAGAGACACAAGGGCACTATCTTTTGTGTCACAGGAGATTGCCCTGTGATAAATGATTACTGTACAGGGACCAGAGACTAACTACTCACTGCAGGATGATATTGACAGGTACCCCAACCCCTGGCAGCAGGCCCAAGGCACCTCTGCTTTATAGCAGCTTTTAAGAGCACGTCATTACCTTGTGATAGAGGACAAGGCAGTGGTAGCAACTGGTCATCACCTTTGAACCTTTGCTGATGATTTTGTGAAAGTGGGGTGCTTTTATTTTGTGCCAGCACTGGGGCTTGAACTCAGGGCCTTATGCTCTCCCTTGGCATTTTTACTTCCAAGGCTGACCACTCTACCACTTGAGCTACCTCTCCACTTCTGGCTTTAGGCTAGTTATTTGGAGATGAGAGTTTCAGGGACTTTCCTGCCCCAGCTGGCTTTGAACTGCGAGCCACAGGACAATGATGTTTTTAGATCTCACTTGCAACACAAGAGCCATCACTGGAGGCCTCAATGCAGTGAACATGTAGGAAGAGCAAGGGGCTGGCTTCCACAGGATGAGGGAGAAGGCAGATGTCTCAATAAGCCTGGCTTTCCTTCCAGGCCTTCCAGCTGGGCCTTCCCTGGGATGGTGATGGGCCAACAGGTGGGGCCTTTGTGGTGAGCAAGGTTAATTGGGGTAGAGCAGTGCAGCTCCCACATTCCCAGCCCCACCCTGGAAAGGACAGCAGGTGGGGATGAGCTGGCCTCATCCTCTCTAATGGTTGCCTTGCAGATCCACCCAAGGCAAGACTGAAGGACAGGGGCACCCAGGGATCAAAGGGAGCCACCCTGCTGCCTCTCACCAGGGAAATGGAGTGGTTCCCACACCCTTCCTCAGAGCTGGCCTAGGTTCCTAATTCCTTCCCTAGCTCCAACACTAATCCTTGTGACCCTCCTGCAAGGATCTGAGGCCACACATAAGAAGGCTGTCCCCATGACAGTGACTTCAGTAATTACACAGCCTTCGGCTTTGCTTTCCCCAAGTTTTGGTTTTGTTATACCTCCCAAAATGTGTATTCGTTACACCCAAATGAGACATAAAAAGCCCATCCTTCAAATCCACAAAAGTCTCACCATGCGGTGTTAAATGTGGTGGATATTTTGAAGTTCCACCTTGAAGTCTTTTGCTCAGTGGGATTGATTACTTATGGATTTTTTTTTAGAAGTAGCATATTTAAGAGATGTTTATTTCCCCATCATTTTATTTGCTTAACCAATTCTATGTTGTTGGATAATATGAATTCTTTCTGCTCTTCTGTCCTTCCTTCCTACTCTTCTTTTCTTCTTCCCTCCTTTTCTTCCATCTCATTATTTTAATTATTTATCTATGTAATTTTCTTTTTCTTTTTTTTTTTCTTCAGGCAGGAGAGAAAGTTTATTACCAAACTGCTGGCCTGTGGCAGAGATGATCCATGGCAGGAGAGAAGGGAGAGAGAGAGAGAAGGGAGAGAAGCGACCCCCACCCAGCCCTGCCTTATATCTAGGGCAGGGGCAAGGGGTGTGGCCAGGTGGATTAGGATGTGACCTCAGGGAAAGGGGAGGTAACTGCCTCCAGGTCTGCAGGTTACCCAGGTAACTGGGTGGAGACTTAATGAGGTGGGGGCAGCTACATGGAGCCCTCAGGGAGAGGACCTAACATTCCAGCCTTTTAATAGTTATGAAAAAGGGCGAAGACTCTCTGGCTGCTTCCTGCTAGCAAGGGTTATCGGCATTAGGGGTAAAAGGCAGAAATGTGGCCCCTCCTGGAGAAGGCGAGCAGCAGGGTCCCTTGGTGGTAGATGCCAGTCCTTGAATGAAGCCTGGAAGAAGTCTCATGAGGCAGGGGCTGGACAAAAAAAAATATTAAGGCAAAAGGAAGGGTTTAGAGCACAAAATTAAAAATTGGGGTGACTTGGCTAATTCTTATACTCAGGTATGGACATTAGATGGACAAGCTACTATCTATTGATCCCCGGCTCTGATTAATTTTGAAAGGGTGAGACAAAGTGACTCCATTTTGGATGCGATCATTTTCCTCTTACTCCACTCCATGATACTTGTTCCGGGAACTGGCTGAGTCCCAGTGGTCTAGGTGCTTGTTGCTGGGATGGCTTGCCCCCGTTGGCATTCACAGGATTTGAACTCAGGCCTGGGCACTGTCCCTGAGCACTTCTGCTCAAGGCTAGTACTCTACCACTTGAGCTCCACTTCCAGCATTTGGCTGGTAAGAGATAAGTCTCTTCAGCCATGCTTCCAGCCTGGCTCTTCGTTGCTTAGTTGGGAGATGGAGTTTAAGAGATTTTCTGCCCTGGCTGGCTTCGAACTGCAATCCAAAGAGTCTTTGCCATAAAAGCCCTTTTTGATTTCCAATTAAAACAACAAGGAGACCAAGGGGACTAGAGCTTACCTGTACCTTGTCAAGAACTGACCAAATACTTGCCAGAATTCTGCAATGACAAAACTCAGTAGATGTGATGAGTTTTAGCACAGATATATAGCTAGATTCAGCAGTAGACTCTTTCGGAATTCCAATAGTAAATGACATTTTTTTTGTCCAATATTTTAGAACCACATGGTCAGTTAGAAAAACAATTTTGCTAGCAAACAACAATTTTCAGATTATAAAATGGAGAAACCATATTTGATAAACTCCAGTAGGATGCCATGTTGAGAGGGTGGCAGGAGGACACAAACACACTAATAAAGAACACTTGGCATGGCATAATGGCGCCTGAGCTGATGCCTGTTAAACCCAATATCCACCACGTGGTCAATGCTAGAGAAAAGAACTTTTAGATATCTTTGCTGACAAAGCACATTGGTGGTCAAGCCTCAGTTTCAGAGGTCTGTGAAAAGAGGCAGCTTTGTGAGCAAGGCACATAAGGATGGTACAACTTGGGAATTTTATACAGTAAGCAAGTAAGCAGGAAGATGAGAGAGAGAGGGAGAAAAAGGAAGAGAAAGAGAGGAAAAGAGGAAGAGAGAGAGAGAGAGAGCCTGAATATAAGTGACTTCTAACCATTTACCATTGCAGTGGCAAGGACTGTATCTGTGCGAGTATTTCGAGCAGGCCTCATTGCACTGCCAAGAGGCGTGCTAGTAGTGTCCCAGTTCGGGTGTGACTGTGATGCAAAACCCAAAAAGCACGGGAGGGAGGCGCCTGGCGAGTGGATGAGAACTTACCGGGCAGAAGCGGCAGAAGCAGCAGACGAAGCGGCAGAGAACCCGAGCAGCAGCAGTTTCACTCACCAGGGTAGACAAGTGGTGTGGAGGTGGAGGTGGATGTGGAGGCCAGCAATGATATTAGTGAAAAGTGCCACGTGGTGACTCGCAGCGGTTTGGTTCGCGGAAAAAAGGGCCGCAGGACTGGGGCTACTCCCAGAAAAAGGAGGAAAATAGATGGGAATTTCGCCTGCCCTGACTCTTAAGCCCCATCCGAGTCAGGCACCATATATGTTAGGTTTTTTAAAGTAGGTAGCCGGTAAAGGAGAACGCCACGTGGTATTCAGGCAGGAGAGAAAGTTTATTACCAAACTGCAGGGCCTGTGGCAGAGATGATCCATGGCTGGAAAGAAGGGAGAGAGGGAGAGGGAGAGGGAGAGGGAGAGGGAGAGGGAGAGGAGAGAGAGAGAGAAGGGAGAGAAGGGAGAGAAGAAGCCTATCTATGTATTTTTTCTATATAACTATCATCAGTGTATTAAATCAGTGGCAAAAACATTTGCTCACAATTTGTTATGACATCATTCTGACAACCATGTATGTACATTTATGTATTATGTATATAATATGTAATGCATATAACATATAAATATGTGTAAAATATAAAATAGACAGTATATTACATATATTAATGTTATATACAATATATTACATATAAATATGTTGTATTATATTTTATATATAATATATTTTTACCTTTCCTGCATCAGTGTAAAACTGTCTACCTCTTCCCACTTTTAGGAATGTGATGTTTAGTTTGCATGACACAAGGTCATCTGGGAGGGTTTAACAAAACTATCAAAGCCTGGACCACATCACAGAAGAGTAAGAGAAATTATAGGTGAGACCCAGGCATCAGAGTGTCACAAAGGGTCTCAGTGAAGATAACACCAGCCAGGGTAGAGCGAGTGACTAGTCCAGCATCAGCCTTCTTCTCTGAGAGTCTGTCACCCAGGAGACATCATCAACCAACATCGTCTTTCTGCTTGAGCCTGAGTTCTTTGTCCATTCTCCATGACACAGTGTAGCAGCCAGCAACAACATGGGACAGACAGATGCCAACCTGAGAGGCAGCCTTCATTCAGCTTCTTTATGACTTTGCTCCTTTTTGTCTTATCCATTGTTTAGAGAGGGTCCTAAAATCTCCTAGGTAAAATTTAATGAATATCTATTTCTCTCCTACTTAATTCTGTCCCTATTTACTTTATGTAATTATAATTCATGTAATTCATGCGGTCCAAGTCTTCATGATGCATTTCTTCTTTCTCTGTTAAGATTTCTCTAACTTATTGGTCACACCTTCTGTTTTATGTCAGATTTAGTGTAGCCCGTCTAGTCTACTTGTGTTTACTATTTGCACTGTATGTCAGCTTCCATCATTTATATTTGTTTGTATGTTTGGGCAGTACCAGAGTTTGAACTCAGAGCTCACGCTTGATCATCAGGTACATTAGCGTCTGAGTCCTATCCCAGCCCTTACACATTTACTTGTAACCAACTGTGGCTCAGCACATCTCTTACCAATACGATTTAGATGTGTCGTATTACTTTAGCCATTTTAACACATGCTGAGAATTAAAGTCTAATCATTAAGGTGGGGTGTGTGTGTGTGTGTGTGTGTGTGTGTGTGTGTGTGTGTGCGCGCTGGTATAAGGGCTTGAACTCAGGGTCTCACTCTCTCACAGCTGTCTTACTCAAGGCTATCTCTCCATCACGAGTCACACCTCCACTTATGGCCCTTCAATGGTTCATTGGAGATTGGATTTGTCTGCCTGGACTGGCTTTAAACTATGCTCCTCAGATCTCAGCCTTGTGAGGAGCTAGGATTACAGATGTGAGTCACTAGCACCCACAATTAAATTTTATTATTTGATTTTGCTGTTGTTCATTACTTACACTATAGATCATTTCCATCTTCCCAGAGAGTTCCTGTCAGATCCCAGTCTCCCACACCCTCTTCTCCCTGCCTAGACACCTGCTGGTTTTCTTTCTGTCCTTGTGTTGACTTTTGCCCCTTTTAAAAGTTTATGTGAGGAGAATCAAATGGTGTATTTTCCCTTCAGCAGAGATGGATGCCTGGTTTCCTGGTCTATATATTTTTTTGTTTTTAATAGTCGCATTGTTTAGCTTATTGATAATTTGTTCCTTTATCTGGTTAAATAGTATTCTAGGTATTGAACATTTTGTTTACTGGGGTGTTGCTTTAGAAGGGTCAGAATAACTTGCTATGACTGCTGGCATCTTAGTCTACAAGCTACTCTTTAGTCTGTTAATATCCCTCAGGGAGTCTTCAAGAAACTGTTTATATCAGTGTTTTTCCATTACTGTAATGAAGTACTTGAGTCTGGGTAACTTATGAGACAAGAGGTTTGTTTGCATCTTGGAGGATGCAAAGCTCAGGCAGCGTAGTACTGGCTGTGGTAAGGTGCCTGTGGCTGTATGGGTTTGTGGCACCAAGAGGAAGAGACTGTACTGTGGAACAGAACTCTGAGCATGAAGAGAGGCCATTATCAAGCTCTTCATATGGCCAGGAGAGGACCAAA
>NW_025960065.1:0-30603 GCF_023159225.1 Perognathus longimembris pacificus | reverse complement strand
GCTCTTAGGAAGCTAACATCTGAGAATCACACTCTCATTTGTAATAACTAGAATATGTCTATGATATTCTTAACAGGGGATCACAGTAGCCCAGGCACTGAGTGCATAGGACCTTATATAATGAAGCATATCAAAATAAACTCCCAAAATTGGAAATTAGAGGTTCTTATTATGTCCTTTTTGCAGTTATTTCTAATTTTTTTCTTCCTGTTTTCAGTTTCTGTACCCCTTGTCTTGTATATAAGCTTATCTGATCTTTGGAAGGGAAAGGGAATCACAGAGACAACAGGACAAAGGATGAACTAATGCAACAATGATATTCACTAGACAATATGTTGGAAATGAACTTTACAACTTGGAGGGGAGGAAGAGGAGAGTGGTAAATGGGAGAGTATGAGGGAGGGGTAATAGTGTCTAAAAGAAAAGTGCTCATTCCCCTACTTATCCCTCCTGTTCATCACCTTTACAATAGTTTTTAAAAAATAAAAAAAAAATGGGGCTGGGAATATGGCCTAGTGTCAAGAGAGCTCGCCTCGTATACATGAAGCCCTGGGTTCGATTCTCCAGCACCACATATATAGAAAACGGCCAGAAGTGGCGCTGTGGCTCAAGTGGCAGAGTGCTAAGCCTTGAGCAAAAAGGAAGCCAGGGACAGTGCTCAGCCCTGAGTCCAAGGCCCAGGACTGGCCAAATAAATAAATAAATAAACAAACAAACAAATAAATAAATAAAATGGAACCCCTAGGGAAGAAAAGCCAATGAGACTTTTATCTCCAATTAACCCCCAAAAAGGCAGAAATGGAGCTGTGGCTCAAGTGGTAGAGTACCAATCTTGGGCAAAAAAAGCTAAGGGAGAATTTGACAAGAAATGTACTCACTACTACCTTACATATGTAACTGTAACTCCTCTGCACATCACCTTGACAATAAAAATTAAATTGAGAAAAAAAAAGCTGAGGGAGAGCACCCTAGCTCTGAGTTCAAGCCCCAGTACTGGCATGAAAACAATGGTGCCTTTGCATGCAAAAGTGTAGCAAAGAGTGACAGTGAAGGCCAGGCT
This sequence comes from Perognathus longimembris pacificus, assembly GCF_023159225.1. NCBI lineage: Eukaryota > Metazoa > Chordata > Mammalia > Rodentia > Heteromyidae > Perognathus > Perognathus longimembris. The sequence goes on along the minus strand of NW_025960065.1, from coordinate 29,543 downwards.
CAGGGAGCTAAATAGACCTATATATAGGTAATGAGAACAGCTGTCATCCTGAACTATCAGGCAAGGAAGGCACAACGTTTCCGATGAATCCATATATCCATTCTGCTTCAATGCAGTAGGGTCTCAAGTAAAGCTTTGTGAACAGTAAGTTCACACCAGTGATGTTATGCACTGGTTTCTGGTGTGTACAAATAGGTAAAGGTTTGGTTATTTGGAGCATGTGCAGAAATGCCTCGTTCCCTGTCTGTCTCACAACCCTGCTGCATTCCTCACTGCCCCACCTCCATCTTCCCCCTTCCCCTCCCCACAGCCCTGGAGGAAACCCAAGCAAAGATCAGGGGTCTCCTGTCATGTTTTATATTTTTCCATGTGTTTTAAAAGGGCTAGCATTAATTATTCCTGAAAACAGCCCCACTCGAAGGGGAGGCAGGGCTGTAAGATCTATTCTGGCATTGAGCTCTGAGAATCAAGGTAGCAGAAGGTTAAATGGCTTGGCAGAGCTGCCCCACCACTGGGAGATAGAGCTGGGCTTTAACTCCTCAGTGCCCAGCCACTGTTTCACCTGCCGGTAAGATCCTAAAGAAAATGTTCAAGTTCTGAGTCATTTCAATGGCCGTAGATTGACAACACATGGATTGACATGGATTGATGAGCCAAGGAAAAAGACTCATGTGTCATCAGACCTCTTGGGGGGGAAAAGGTACAAGTGATGATCATTTAAATCCTGAATGAAAGAAGCGGCTGAAAAGGATGGAGTCATAAGGGAAAGGAGGCTGCGACACATGTGGCAGAAGGAAGGCTATGCATGGAACAGCACACCGCAAGGTCTTAGGGAGTGATGGGGTGCTACCTACAAGGACCTGAGAAGAAGGGATGTTTCCTGTTCCCTTGTGCTAAAGCAGGAAGCCCTGCCCGAGTCTGTGAGCTTCCCAAGGCTCTGGGGCTTAGGACCAGTTAGTATTCTACCACCGTCTCCTCCTTTACGGCTGTTCATGGCTCTATCGGATGACAAAGCGCCTCTGTGCCATTTAAAGGTCGAAAGCCAGTAATCGAGAGATGGCATTTTATCATCAGCTGAGTGCAAGTGTAAGGCAGATGAAAACTTGGCGAATCACGCCAAGAGCAATCATGTCCCCAGACCGAGACACCCTGCAAATGGGTAAGGTACCTTCAATTAACCTTTCACAAATATCCCGTCTCGGGGGCCGATTTATTTGAAGTGGGTAGCCGTGTTTGGAGAGCATTTATTACCTGCTGAGATGGAGGAAGGGCAGGTTCTTCTTCTCCATATTTTCTCATATTAGAAATTCCCCAAATCTCCAAGACATAAAGATAAAATGGCTCGGACTGCCCTGAGCCCCGAGCCCAGGCTGTCAGGGGCCAGGCAGAGAGGACTGAGGACAGCAAAGATGGTGGTTGTCTGTGTGAGAAACAATGTTGAAAGTGCCAGTGTCCTGTAGGAGGAGTTTAAGAAAAAAAGGCCCTGTGGCAGAATAAAATATGAATCATTATAATAATCATAAAGACAATGCCGGGGGATGCTAGAGTTACTTTATCATTTAAAAAGCCTTCTGTTTGGATTCCTTAAAATGGAGGAGGAGATGGACTAGGTGCTGTTTTCATATGGCTTGGAGGGAATTGAGTTCCTGACTCTTGATTGCCCTAGTATGAAGAGGCTACTAAGTCATTAGGCTTTGTTTTGTTTTGTTTTGTTTTTTGTTTTTAAATCCAGTGTCCTTCCTGCCAGCATTCTTATAAACAGAAGGTTGGTTTCCAGGCTGTGGAAGGTAGACAGGGCGCCCCTCCTGCCTCACAGGCAACACCAAGCAGTTTACTCCAATCAAGAGAGTCTAGGGATCCCACCTCCCTCTCCCTCTTCCTCCTCCCTCTTCTTTCTCTTTCTTCTCCCTCTCCTCCCAACAATCCTCTTCTTGCCTATTCCTCTCCCTTCCCCTCCTCTCTCTCTCATTTAAAAAAGTGTGTGTGTGTGTGTGTGTGTGGTGTGTGTGTGTGTGTGTGTGTGTGAAAAATCTAGTCCTCCATCCAGCCCCCAACCCCTCCTTGAGCCTGCAGTGGATCAGGAGGCTCCTGCCACTTACAGGAGTTTGAGCTTCGCTCAATAACCTTTCATCTTCATGACAGTCAGAGGTACAAATTACTTCCCCTCAATTAAGCGGAAGAATGTGAACCCTGAAGTGCTAAATAATCCCTCGGAGGTCTCTCTCTCCTTGGTAGATGCTTGAGCAGCTTGAGGCAGACCCAAATTGGTGAGCTCTCCACATCTCCGCTCTGGGCTTCCGGTGTGCTCACCGGTTCCTAGGATGGCAAGAGAGGGGCCTAGGCCATGCAGAACCGGCTGCCCAGAGCTGCTGCCCAGGGCAGGAGCTCGGCCCCCTGGCCTGGATCATCCAGGCGCAGTTCAGTCCTGAAGGTTCATCAGGCTTTGTGTTTGCTGGTCCTGCATCAGGAGGGGTCTGGATCCTTGGTAAGGAGAGGGAATCAGTTCTCTGGGTGCAGATGTAAACAGCCAGATTGCTCAGGAGGAAACAGTATGAATCTCAACTCCTAGCATTGTGGGAAGGGTTAAAAACTCCCAGTCAAGCCAGGTGCTGGAGGCTCACACCTCAACCTTAGCTATTCAGGAGACTGAGATTTGTGGATTAGGTCACCGGGATCCCCTGTTCCAAGCCAGCCTGGGCAGGAAAGTCCATGAGACTCTCATCTCCAATAAACTACTCAGAAAAAGCCGTAAGTGTTGCTGTGGCTTAAGTGTTAGCATGCTAGCCTTATACAAAAGAATCTCAGGGACAGAGCCTAAGCCCTGAGTTCAAGCCCCAGGACCAGCCAAAAAAAGAAAGAAAGAAAGAAAGAAAGAAAGAAAGAAACCCCCAAACCTCCCAGTCACAAACATGTAGTGTGTCCTAGTCTCATTTTCAGCGTTTTATACCAATCTTCACCCTTCCTTCTTTTCTTCCTTCCTTCCTTCCTTCTCCCTCCCTTCCGTCCTCTTTTTTTTTTTTGCCTGTTCTAAGGTTTAACCTGAGCCCTTTGCTGACCCAGCTTGCTTATTTAGCTGGTGTTCTACCACTGAAGCCATGCCTCCAGATCATTTTTATTTGCTGGTTATTTTGGAGATGAATGAATATATCACATGACTCCAGTTGTTCCACTCTATGACTTGAGCCATGCCTCTGGCTTCCCAGCTTTTGATTGGTTAATTGGAGATAAGAGTCTCATGGATTCTCCTGGCTGGGCTAGCTTGGAATCATGATCCTCAGATCTCAGCCCCCTGAGTAGCTAGGATTACAGGCACTCTGCTTCAGACCCTTGGGTAATATTGACACAAAAGTCCCCCTACCAGCCATCTTGGTCTGGGTCATGCCTGGCTAGCTTCCCAACTCAGCATGCACACCTTCACAGACTCCCTGCTCCACCCAGGCTTCCCCAAACCCTGGATTAGCCTGCCTCTTGGTACATTCTGTCCTCAGTGGGTCCCAGCCTACCCCCATAGTCCTTTGATCTCCACACTGGCTCTGTTCATAGAATTTCCATAAAGTCTCAGCAGTTGGGATTTAAGGCAACCTGGGCTGCAGAGTAAGAAAAATAAAATAAAAACAAAACGAAAACAGAAGTAAGGAAAGGGAGCAGAGAGAATGTCAGCGAGGGAGAGAAACCAAAGGGGAGAAGAATGAACACAGAAGAAAGAAAGAGAGAAAGCTCTAAATATCTCCTTGTGTTTGGGCATCTCAACAAACCCAACTCATCAAAGCAGGCCCTAAAATCTCTCTATGTGGTGCAACATGCCGCGGTGCATCACCACAGAGCGCATCTCCACACGGTACATCACTACATGGTGCATCACAGACTTGCTCCCCACATCGGAGCTCTGGCTCCCAGTGTCGTCATTAGACATAGATTTAGAAGGATATTCAGATATGAGTGATAGAACCCCCCAACACTGGCACAATGCCAGAGTCTATTTAGGGATAATCCTCCCCCAACACACAGACATGCACACATACATATATGCACACTCATGCACATGCAAAGATGCATATACACATAGATGCACATGGATGCACAGCATGCATATATGCACACACATATACACAAACATGCATGCACACACATACATATAAAATACACATATACACATACATGGGTGCACATGGGTTCACAACATGCACACATGTACATACACACATATGCCCAAATACATGCACACACATACTGTGACACATCTCGAGATAAACCCCTTCACAATTTCCATTCTTTCCTCCCTCTACCTTTTCCTTCATCCATCACTGCCTCCTCTTCCTTCTTGCAAGCCTGCCAGGACTCTGAAGAGGCCATGGCATGCAATTCCATGAGGGAGAAGGACAGGATGGAGTCTTTGCAATATAACCCATCTTGTTTGGCAATCTGTTGTACCATATGCATGTCAATCACGCCATGAGATTTAATAGCCCAATCGAGCAATCTTTGGATGCTCGGGATTTATCTCCTCATTTCTGAAGGGAATCCCTGGGATAGAGGATAGAAAGCCCCTCACAGATGACAAAACTCTCATTTCATTTTATGTGTTTGCTAATTCATCGGATCCACAATCACAGGGTTAGTAGAGCAGAGGGAAGGAGAGGAGTGGAAGGTGGTAGTTTGCTAAGAAAAGAAAAGAAAATGTTATTTTGATTAAATTGTCTCATGTTCTAGTAAATTATAGGCCTAATGACTTCAGTGTTGAGGGTTTGCCCTGAACCAAGCTAAGGCTGGGAGCTTTGGAGTCAAAGTGAAAGCAGCAGAGGGAATGGTCCTTATCCACTGGCCAGGTGTGCTTCCTGCAGGATAAGCACTGCCAGTAGCACTACTTACTCAAAGTCTTGAGTTCAAGCCCCAGTACCAAATAAATAAATACAATGATATGAAGCAGGATCTTTCTTTCCTTCTTTCTCTTTCTCTTCCTCCATTTCTTCACTTTTTCCCTCTATCTCTTTCCCTCCTTCCCTCCCCCTCCCCCTCCCTCCTTCCCTCCCTGTCTTTCTTCTCTTTTACCAGATCCAGGGCTTGAACTCAGGTCCTTGAGCTTTCTCAGCTTGTTCTGTTGGCACTCTACCTCTTAAGGCACACCCCAAACTGGCCTTTTGGTAGTCATTTTGGAGATTAAGTTTCTTGGACTTTTCTTCCCAGGCTGCTTGTTGAACCACAGTCTTTCAGATCTCAGCCTCCTGGATAGGGAGGATTATAAATTTGAATCACCAGAGCTGGACTCATACTATATCTTTAATCTGCTGTTGACCTTGTTTTTCTCTTCTTAAATGTTCCTGTCCAATTTTTACTTCATTTTGTTCTGCTTTCATGCTGGTGTTCACGTTGCTAGCCTGCAGCTAGGGAGGGTTGTGGCCACTTTTCTTTCTCAGTTAATTCCCTCATCTGTTCTTTGTAGACTTTGCTGTGTGCAGGGCCTCCGCAGGCTCCAGTTTCACTCCTGAGAGCCGCAGGACCAGAGATCAAGGGAGAACAGGTGTGGGGAGGGACCTATGGGTCCCCAGGCAATGGCAATGAAAGCACAGAATTCTAGGAAATCTTCCCCATTTTATCCTTTCCCCAGCTTCCTGCATGCACACATGCACACCAAACATAGACACACTCACTCATGTGCGCACGCACACACATTCTTTACTACAGCTTTCTTCTATTCTCTACCTCCCCTCCCCTCCCTGATTACTCTTGACAGAGGGACCCTGTGGTTTTAAGTTCAGCATCTGGACACAAATACAGAATTGGAACCTCAAGATTACACTCACCCCCAGAGAAGCTGAGAGACTGGCACATGGCCTGGCAGTGGTAGATGCTGGTGCTACCTTCTGCCTGGCAGTTCGCAGAAGAATGAAGTCATCCACGTGTACAACAATGCAGAGCAGTTGCCTAATGTGCTATCCATTACCTCAGCAAGCCGTGACATTGCGAAAATATGAAAAGGCCTGACTGTGAGTCATGTAATTCATTTGAAAGATGCGCATGTGTCTTTCTTAATATTTCATGGCTTTCGAGAGCTTTAACAAAACCCTGGAAAACATACCAGGGAAAAGACCCCTACCACTAACCTGGCTGTGGGAGTGGACAAAGCTGTGCTTTGTCTCCAAGAGGTTCCTGTGTTGGAAGTTTGGGTCCTCTCCTGGCCATATGAAGAGCTTGATAATGGCCTCTCTTCATGCTCAGAGTTCTGTTCCACAGTACAGTCTCTTCCTCTTGGTGCCACAAACCCATACAGCCACGGGCACCTTACCACAGCCAGTACTACGCTGCCTGAGCTTTGCATCCTCCAAGATGCAAAACAAACCTCTTGTCTCATAAGTTACCCAGACTCAAGTACTTCATTACAGTAATGGAAAAACACTGATATAAACAGTTTTCTTGAAGACTCCCTGAGGGATATTAACAGACTAAAGAGTAGCTTGTAGACTAAGATGCCAGCAGTCATAGCAAGTTATTCTGACCCTTCTAAAGCAACACCCCAGTAAACAAAATGTTCAATACCTAGAATACTATTTAACCAGATAAAGGAACAAATTATCAATAAGCTAAACAATGCGACTATTAAAAACAAAAAAATATATAGACCAGGAAACCAGGCATCCATCTCTGCTGAAGGGAAAATACACCATTGATTCTCCTCACATAAACTTTTAAAAGGGCAAAAGTCAACACAAGGACAGAAAGAAAACCAGCAGGTGTCTAGGCAGGGAGAAGAGGGTGTGGGAGACTGGGATCTGACAGGAACTCTCTGGGAAGATGGAAATGATCTATATTGTAAGTAATGAACAACAGCAAAATCAAATAATAAAATTTAATTGTGGGTGCTAGTGACTCACATCTGTAATCCTAGCTCCTCACAAGGCTGAGATCTGAGGATCATAGTTTAAAGCCAGTCCAGGCAGACAAATCCAATCTCCAATGAACCATCGAAGGGCCATAAGTGGAGGTGTGACTCATGATGGAGAGCTAGCCTTGAGTAAGACAGCTGTGAGAGAGTGAGACCCTGAGTTCAAGCCCTTATACCAGCACACACACACACACACACACACACACACACCACACACACACACACACACACCACCTTAATGATTAGACTTTAATTAATTCTCAGCATGTGTTAAAATGGCTAAAGTAATACGACACATCTAAATCGTATTGGTAAGAGATGTGCTGAGCCACAGTTGGTTACAAGTAAATGTGTAAGGGCTGGATAGGACTCAGACGCTAATGTACCTGATGATCAAGCGTGAGCTCTGAGTTCAAACTCTGGTACTGCCAAACATACAAACAAATATAAATGATGGAAGCTGACATACAGTGCAAATAGTAAACACAAGTAGACTAGACTGGCTACACTAAATCTGACATAAAACAGAAGGTGTGACCAATAAGTTAGAGAAATCTTAACAGAGAAAGAAGAAATGCATCATGAAGACTTGGACCGCATGAATTACATGAATTATAATTACATAAAGTAAATAGGACAGAATTAAGTGGGAGAGAAATAGATATTCATTAAATTTTACCTAGGAGATTTTAGGACCCTCTCTAAACAATGGATAAGACAAAAAGGAGCAAAGTCATAAAGAAGCTGAATGAAGGCTGCCTCTCAGGTTGGCATCTGTCTGTCCCATGTTGTTGCTGGCTGCTACACTGTGTCATGGAGAATGGACAAAGAACTCAGGCTCAAGCAGAAAGACGATGTTGGTTGATGATGTCTCCTGGGTGACAGACTCTCAGAGAAGAAGGCTGATGCTGGACTAGTCACTCGCTCTACCCTGGCTGGTGTTATCTTCACTGAGACCCTTTGTGACACTCTGATGCCTGGGTCTCACCTATAATTTCTCTTACTCTTCTGTGATGTGGTCCAGGCTTTGATAGTTTTGTTAAACCCTCCCAGATGACCTTGTGTCATGCAAACTAAACATCACATTCCTAAAAGTGGGAAGAGGTAGACAGTTTTACACTGATGCAGGAAGGTAAAATATATTATATATAAAATATAATATAACATATTTATATGTAATATATTGTATATAACATTAATATATGTAATATACTGTCTATTTTATATTTTACACATATTTATATGTTATATGCATTACATATTATATACATAATGCATAAATGTACATACATGGTTGTCAGAATGATGTCATAACAAATTGTGTGCAAATGTCTTTGCCACTGATTTAATACACTGATGATAGTTATATAGAAAAAATACATAGATAGGCTTCTTCTCTCCCTTCTCTCCCTTCTCTCTCCCTCTCCCTCTCCCTCTCCCTCTCCCTCTCCCTCTCCCTCTCCCTCTCCCTCTCCCTCTCCCTCTCCCTTCTTTCCGGCATGGATCATCTCTGCCACAGGCCTGCACTTTGGTAATAACTTTCTCTCCTGCCTGAATACCGCGTGGCGTTCTCCTTTACCGGCTACCTACTTTAAAAAACCTAACATATATGGTGCCCGTAACTCGGATGGGGCTTAAGAGTCAGGGCAGGCGAAATTCCCATCTATTTTCCTCCTTTTTCTGGGAGTAGCCCCAGTCCTGCGGCCCTTTTTCCGCGAACCAAACCGCTGCGAGTCACCACGTGGCACTTTTCACTAATACCATTGCTGGCCTCCACATCCACCTCCACCTCCACACCACTTGTCTACCCTGGTGAGTGAAACTGCTGCTGCTCGGGTTCTCTGCCGCTTCGTCTGCCGCTTCTGCCCGGTAAGTTCTCATCCACTCGCCAGGCGCCTCCCTCCCGTGCTTTTTGGGTTTGCATCACAGTCACACCCGAGCTGGGACACTGCTAGCAGTGCAATGAGGCCTGCTCGAAATACTCGCACAGATACAGTCTTTGCACTGCAATGGTAAATGGTTAGAAGTCACTTATATTCAGGCTCTCTCTCTCTCTTCCTCTTTTCCTCTCTTTCTCTTCCTTTTTCTCCCTCTCTCTCTCATCTTCCTGCTTACTTGCTTACTGTTTAAAATTCCCAAGTCGTACCATCCTTATGTGCCTTGCTCACAAAGCTGCCTCTTTTCACAGACCTCCGAAACTGAGGCTTGACCACCAATGTGCTTTGTCAGCAAAGATATCTAAAAGTTCTTTTCTCTAGCATTGACCACGTGGTGGATATTGGGTTTAACAGGCATCAGCTCAGGCGCCATTATGCTATGCCAAGTGTTCTTTGTTAGTGTGTTTGTGTCCTCCTGCCACCCCCTCAACATGGCATCCTACTGGAGTTTATCAAAATATGGTTTCTCCATTTTATAATCTGAAAATTGTTGTTTGCTAGCAAAATTGTTTTTCTAACTGACCACGTGGTTCTAAAATATTGGACAAAAAAAAATGTCATTTACTATTGGAATTCCGAAAGAGTCTACTGCTGAATCTAGCTATATATCTGTGCTAAAACTCATCACATCTACTGAGTTTTGTCATTGCAGAATTCTGGCAAGTATTTGGTCAGTTCTTGACAAGGTACAGGTAAGCTCTAGTCCCCTTGGTCTCCTTGTTGTTTTAATTGGAAATCAAAAAGGGCTTTTGTGGCAAAGACTCTTTGGATTGCAGTTCAAAGCCAGCCAGGGCAGAAAATCTCTTAAACTCCATCTCCCAACTAAGCAACGAAGAGCCAGGCTGGAAGCATGGCTGAAGAGATTTATGTCTTACCAGCCAAATGCTGGAAGTGGAGCTCAAGTGGTAGAGTACTAGCCTCGAGCAGAAGTGCTCAGGGACAGTGCCCAGGCCTGAGTTCAAATCCTGTGAATGCCAACAGGGGCAAGCCATCCCAGCAACAAGCACCTAGACCACTGGGACTCAGCCAGTTCCCGGAACAAGTATCATGGAGTGGAGTAAGAGGAAAATGATCGCATCCAAAATGGAGTCACTTTGTCTCACCCTTTCAAAATTAATCAGAGCCGGGGGATCAAGAGATAGTAGCTTGTGGGCTGGGGATATGGCCTAGTGGCTAGAGTGCTTGCCTCGTATACATGAGGCCCTAGGTTCGATTCCCCAGCACCACATATACAGAAAATGGCCAGAAGTGGCGCTGTGGCTCAAGTGGCAGAGTGCTAGCCTTGAGCAAGAAGCCAGGGACAGTGCTCAGGCCCTGAGTCCAAGCCCCAGGACTGGCAAAAAAAAAAAAAAGATAGTAGCTTGTCCATCTAATGTCCATACCTGAGTATAAGAATTAGCCAAGTCACCCCAATTTTTAATTTTGTGCCCTAAACCCTTCCTTTTGCCTTAATATTTTTTTTGTCCAGCCCCTGCCTCATGAGACTTCTTCCAGGCTTCATTCAAGGACTGGCATCTACCACCAAGGGACCCTGCTGCTCACCTTCTCCAGGAGGGGCCACATTTCTGCCTTTTACCCCTAATGCTGATGCCCCTTGCTAGCAGGAAGCAGCCAGAGAGTCTTCGCCCTTTTTCATAACCATTAAAAGGCTGGAATGTTAGGTCCTCTCCCTGAGGGCTCCATGTAGATGCCCCCACCTCATTAAGTCTCCTCCCAGTTACCTGGGTAACCTGCAGACCTGGAGGCAGTTACCTCCCCTTTCCCTGAGGTCACATCCTAATCCACCTGGCCACACCCCTTGCCCCTGCCCTAGATATAAGGCAGGGCTGGGTGGGGGTCGCTTCTCTCCCTTCTCTCTCTCTCTCCCTTCTCTCCTGCCATGGATCATCTCTGCCACAGGCCAGCAGTTTGGTAATAAACTTTCTCTCCTGCCTGAAAAAAACAAAAAAGAAAAATACATAGATAAATAATTAAAATAATGAGATGGAAGAAAAGGAGGGAAGAAGAAAAGAAGAGTAGGAAGGAAGGACAGAAGAGCAGAAAGAATTCATATTATCCAACAACATAGAATTGGTTAAGCAAATAAAATGAAGGGAAAATAAACATCTCTTAAATATGCTACTTCTAAAAATAAAAATCCATAAGTAATCAATCACACTGAGCAAAAGACTTCAAGGTGGAACTTCAAAATATCCACCACATTTAACACTGCATGGTGAGACTTTTGTGGATTTGAAGGATGGGCTTTTTATGTCTCATTTGGGTGTAACGAATACACATTTTGGGAGGTATAACAAAACCAAAACTTGGGGAAAGCAAAGCCGAAGGCTGTGTAATTACTGAAGTCACTGTCATGGGGACAGCCTTCTTATGTGTGGCCTCAGATCCTTGCAGGAGGGTCACAAGGATTAGTGTTGGAGCTAGGGAAGGAATTAGGAACCTAGGCCAGCTCTGAGGAAGGGTGTGGGAACCACTCCATTTCCCTGGTGAGAGGCAGCAGGGTGGCTCCCTTTGATCCCTGGGTGCCCCTGTCTTTCAGTCTTGCCTTGGGTGGATCTACAAGGCAACCATTAGAGAGGATGAGGCCAGCTCATCCCCACCTGCTGTCCTTTCAGGGTGGGGCTGGGAATGTGGGAGCTGCACTGCTCTACCCCAATTAACCTTGCTCACCACAAAGGCCCCACCTGTTGGCCCATCACCATCCCAGGGAAGGCCCAGCTGGAAGGCCTGGAAGGAAAGCCAGGCTTATTGAGACATCTGCCTTCTCCCTCATCCTGTGGAAGCCAGCCCCTTGCTCTTCCTACATGTTCACTGCATTGAGGCCTCCAGTGATGGCTCTTGTGTTGCAAGTGAGATCTAAAAACATCATTGTCCAGTGGCTCGCAGTTCAAAGCCAGCTGGGGCAGGAAAGTCCCTGAAACTCTCATCTCCAAATAACTAGCATAAAGCCAGAAGTGGAGAGGTAGCTCAAGTGGTAGAGTGGTCAGCCTTGGAAGTAAAAATGCCAAGGGAGAGCATAAGGCCCTGAGTTCAAGCCCCAGTGCTGGCACAAAATAAAAGCACCCCACTTTCATAAAATCATCAGCAAAGGTTCAAAGGTGATGACCAGTTGCTACCACTGCCTTGTCCTCTATCGCAAGGTAATGACGTGCTCTTAAAAGCTGCTATAAAGCAGAGGTGCCTTGGGCCTGCTGCCAGGGGTTGGGTACCTGTCAATATCATCCTGCAGTGAGTAGTTAGTCTCTGGTCCCTGTACAGTAATCATTTATCACAGGGCAATCTCCTGTGACACAAAAGATAGTGCCCTTGTGTCTCTCCTCTCTCCACCACTCACTGACAGCAAATGAAAATGACAGGGCCTGCCACAGCCAGCTGTAACTCAAACTCATTTTCCAGAAACCCTTTGCACATACTGAATAATGACATGTGTGCTGCCCAGAGTAACAGCCTAGCCTGTCTACGTTGCTTTTAGATAAATCTGCTGAACAAAATCATCGATCCACTCTGCTGTACCATCCATGTTTTAGCCTAATTTAGGAAAATGAGTTCAGCGTGCTCTTATTCCTCTTCTATCATAACCAACGGGTGACTCTTTCCAGGACTGGGTTTGAATGAGGAAAAGAAAAAACAAGAATCAAACTCTCTTCCATCCTGAATATCACAAGAAACTTTCATTTAAAGTAATTCTTACAAGAATATGACCCAGGTCTCCCACGTCTGAGTACATATGCAAAATAAAGGAAAGAGCAAACTAAACAGACACCTTTGTCTCTCTTCTGTGGAGGCACTCTTCACAACAGCCAGAATGGCGTCAAAGTACATGCCTATCTGTGGATGAAAGGATAAAGAAAATGTGACTGAGTGTGGCAACTCATGCTTATAATCCTAGCTACTTCAGAAGCAGAAACTGGAAATATTGTGGTTCAAAGCCAGCCTGGAAAAAATGTTTGTGAGATGCCCCCTCATCCCCTCCATATCAACCAATGAAAATTCTTTGCAGTAAAGCACGTTTGACATACCAGCTACACAGGAGGCATAATAAATAGGCATATCTTGTTCCTAGCTAGCCCATGAATAGGTGTGATACCTTACATGAAAAGTAACTAAAGCAAAAAGGACTGAAGGTATGGTTCAGATGGTAGTGTGTTGGCTATCAAGCAAAAGGCCTTGAGTCCAAACCCTAATATTGCCAAAACAAAAGAGATGAAAGGATACTGTATTGTGTATGTATGAGAAGAAAATCCTTGCAACAAAATAAATGGCTCTGGATGATACCATGCTAAGTGAAATAAAGCAGATATGAAAAGACAAGTACTAACATGTTTGCTTTCATTGGTGGAGGCTGAAAAATGTTGACCTGAAAAATAGTGATGACTGTGAGCTGAGAAGAATGTGGGTTATGGGGTCACTGGATTTGATTAGCACATGTTGCATTCATTGTGGAGGCATTGCACTGAGCAGAATTAATATGTATAATTAGGAACATGTGCATAAAAATTAAATAAAAATATTTTAAATAAAAATAAAGTATCTTTAAGTCCTTGGAAGGGGGAGATAGGGTCAGTCATGCATGTGTTAAAATGCATCAATATTTCATTCTTTTTCATGGCCGAATAATTTTTACTGTAGGAATACATCATATTGGGTTCATCTATTTATCCATAGGTAGAAAGTTGAATTGTTTACAGTTTTTCACTATCATATTAGGATTTTTTTGACAGTACTAGATTTTGAACTCAGGGCATTATTCTTGGTAGGCAGTCACTCTACCACTCTACCAGTCACTCTACCAGTTGAGTGAAAGTGGGGTGCTTTTATTTTGTGCCAGCACTGGGGCTTGAACTCAGGGCCTTATGCTCTAACCTGACTCTGTTGATTATTTGAAGACAATATTTCTTCAGTTTATCTGAACACAGTTTCAAGTTGATCTTGAACTATGATTCCAAGATCTCAGTCCCCTGAGTAGCTAAGATTACAAGCATGAGCTACCAGACCCTCAAAATAGGATTTTGACCCATACTTGTTGAATGAATGGATGATCTAAATGCTAAAGTCATGTGATAAATAACTAATTAACACATGAAAACAACTAAATCTCATTGGTAATCAGAGAAGAGGAAAGTAGGCACACTACAAGACTGTTTCAAGTTATTAAATTAGCAAAGACTTTCCAGTGCTAATGACTGTTATCTGAAAGGTTGTGGAATACCTCCAGTATGGTTGTAAGTACATATTGGTGTGAGCACTCTAAAGCAAGGTAGTGGTACATACTAAAAACCTTAACATGTTCTTTGCTTTGCCTACTCGAACTCTGTATCTGAAAGATGAGACTAAGTATGCAATATAGAAATATGGGACACTTTAAACATGTTCATTGATAGTGGTTAAGTACAGGAAATAAACCTAAATACCTGGCAATCATCAGATGCTTATAGAAAATGTGGAGTTATGTGATCAAATTGCACATGACCATTGCGAATTATATTTTGAAAGAGTTTGCATAGCATCAAAAATGTTATTAATATTCAGTGAAAGCAGATGTGCAGCCCATCTCAAATATGTGAAAATTTCACAGAAAAAAAATAGAGGAAATATACCCCCATGTTATTCTGAAAATTTCCCAAAGGGACGATATACAAGTCATGCCCTAGAGCCATGGGGCTGAAGAAAAGAGGAAGAACTGTAGACATAACTGTGCCTCTTTTATCTCTGCTTGTTTTCATGTGCATCTTGATTTAGCTCTCCATTTAACACCATTTGTTGTTTTCTGTTGTGACATTTTTGTAGTGCTGGGGTTTGAATGTAGGGCCTTGTGTATGCCAGACCAGTGCTCGGAACTACATCTCCAGCTCAAGCTCTGATAAGTTCTAATGATAAGTTCTGAGGGGACAGAGGAAAAATTGTCATTGGATACACATTAAGTGTGTTTTGAACACACACACCGAAAGTAATATTTTCTCTTGTCTAAGATTCTGTTTATCCTATTCCAACACTTATATTGTTTCTGGTCATTGTCATTATCACTGGTAATTATAGTGGTTAAGAACAAGGGAGTGAACATACAAAAAATCATCTAAGATGAGGTTTTGTTCATCCCTTTCCATAACTATATTCAAAGCTGTAGGGTGGGCAGCCTTCATTTCTAGGCTGTCTACCTAGGAAACATTCTAGAATAAGAGGCACATGAGAAACATCAGTCATTTGACAAGAATGTAAGGGGACACCCTGACAGAAGCAAATGGCTCTATCACATGTGGGTGAGATTTGTCCACACTCAATTCTACCAGTACAAAAAAGTGTGTTTCCACTACATGTTCATAAGCAAAGTGTCAGAAATGGGAGAGCACTGGAGCACTGAGGGTAAATTGAGCAATAGGGGCCCTTATGTATCTGTAGTATTCTGAGTGTGATACTGTTAAAAGCTCTAAGTGCATTTGCCCCTGCATCTTTTTTCCATTATATGGAAACATTCGCATGCCTTTGATAGAAAATACACTTCCCACATGGTCCTAATTCACTTCTATTCTACTTATCAAAACATAGCCCATAACATTCATTTTAAGTCTAGGAAAGTATCTGAGCTTCTTGTAGGAGACTGGAATTAATCCTTCTTAGGAACACACCCTTCAGTTTTGCATGTGTTTGCGTGACTTGAGTTTAACTTAAGCTTGAATATCTGAACATTTGAGCTGTAGACATTATCCAGATAATTCAAATGTAAGTATCAGAGTCACTCAAATGGACTCCAGTTCAAGACCAGGTTTCATGGTCTGAAATGCATTGTTTTATATGTTTTTTGTTGGTAGAAAAATGATAGAACTTAGACTTTATTTTTCCTATGAACATAGTAAAGTCATCTCAGTTAACGTTTTAAAAATAACTGGAAGAAGTTATTATATTTTGGGGTGCATTTTATTTTACATGTAAATTTTTATTTACATCTAAAACTTGAGAAGATGATAAGAGATATTATTTTGATTGCATGCAGGGGATGAGAAAACTTAAAGGAAAAATGTCTACAGAAATCTGACTTGCAAAAGAATGCTCATAGAGTTGTATTTCTAGTAATTCAAAACTGGAAATGACTCAGCTGTCCACCAACAAATGAGGGAATAAACAAATACAAAGGAATGTAACAGAAATACTTAAAAAATGGGGGGGTGAGCCACTGAGTAGTGAGGCAATATGGATGAATTACTAAACATCAGGTCAAGGAATCTAAAACAATGTGCGTTTGTTGTGATTCTCTTCATAGAACATTCTAGAGTAGGTAAAACTAATTTAGTAATAGAAATCAGAAGTAGGATAGGTATTGGTTGAAAGGGACTTAGGGTACTCTGAGGAGTGATCAAAGTATTCTATGCCTTTGTTTATGTGGTGGTTACATTAGAGCACATGTACTTGCCAAAATGGTTGTTAAAACTCATTGAGCTGTGCATTTTGTGAGGGGAAAAAACCCAATTTTAAAAGAACAGTTGTAGATGACAGGTGATGGGATGGAGTTAAGAGGAGAAGTTGAGAAAAGAGAGAGCACATTCATATTTCTTGGGTCTAAAAATACCTCCACTTGATCAAGGTTACAGAGTAACAGAGGAAGTGGAATCTGAACACAACCTGACTCTTTGCAATTTATGAAATAATGCACAAGTCTATTTGGCAACAACTCTTTGAGATACATTTTCCTCACCGCTGGGGGGATAAAGAAGTTCAGTTAAATGAGTTATTACATGTAAAGGACATATAACAGTGCCTGGCATACAGGAAGGGCTCAAAAGTCATAACTCTCATTGTTAAGATAAGACACAAGCATTGTTCTTGAGATGATTATAGGGTATCTGGGGAAAGAGCAACCCATGCATCATTAAACAATAACATAAAATCATAATTTAATATGATAAATGGCACTAGGAACCATTTAGAGCCGAGTCTAGAAACTCACTCTCCATATATGCCGAGTGGTTTCCAGTGGAAAACACAGCAGGGATGGAGAATGTAGTTTCCACTCACCCTGCACCAGCCTATTGCCTGATGTGGACAGTTGAAATCCACCAGTTCTTAAAAGTGCATGAACTTTAGCACATGAATTATGGGTTATCTCCTAAGAGCTCTTAGAAGCCACCCAACATCTGACCCTGCGCCTCTCACTCAGTCTAGGCAAGAAATCCCACCTAGAGCAGTGAAACCAGTTGTAGGTCCAGTTACAGACAATCTGGGAATTCCAGCAACAAACCGTTCAGTGCAGAGAGGAAGCTAGCCATAGCTTATGGGTTCCATCTTTTGGGGCAAAGAGACTGAGCAGAGCCAAGCTTCATGAGGTGGTGAGCTTTATGTGAGATTTGGAAAGAAGCATTGCAAGTGACAGGAATGTCCTAAGAGACAGCAGAGAGATGTTAAAGGTCCTGAAATGCTTAATGGATTTCAAGCAAGGTCATTCCACTTGAGATGGACAGAAGTCTTAAGATGCCTAGTGAGAGCCTGGACATCACAAAGGATTTTTGTGTTCTACCCCAACCTCCATGGGAAGTGTCGAAAACAGAGTGAGTACCAAATGAAAGGTCACAGCAGACTTTGAAAAGGGTAACTACTGGCACGATGCTCAGGATGGCTGGCTGGCTGGATGGATGGATGGATGGGAAGAGGCTGGGAGTCAGAGGTAGAATTTCCTATTTCTTGGGAAGGGTCACTTAGGATCTGGAAAAATACCTCCATATTGTCTAACCACAAAGTGAAGAGGGGACCAAACTTGCTTAGTCTATTCCTGTTCTTTCCTTTTTCATTTTCTTCCTTTCCTTTCCTTTCCTTTCCTTTCCTTTCCTTTCCTTTCCTTTCCTTTCCTTTCCTTTCCTTTCCTTTCCTTTCCTTTCCTCCCTCCCTCCCTCCCTCCCTCCCTCCCTCCCTCCCTCTCTCTCTCCTTCCTTCCTTTCTTCTCTTCCTTCCTTCCTTCCCTTCTTTCCTTCCTTCCTTCCTTCCTTCCTTCCTTCCCTCCCTCCCTCCCCCCTCCCTCCCTCCCTCCCTCACTCACTCCCTCTCTCCCTCTCTTCCTTCCTTCCTTCCTTCCTTCCTTCCTTCCTTCCTTCCTTCCTTCCTTCCTTCCTTCCTTCCTTCCTTCCTTCTTATCAGTTGTAGGGCTTGAACTGAGGGCCTCTGAGCTATTTCACTCAAGGCTACCATTCTACCACTTTGAGCCATAGTGCCACCTATAGATTTCTAGTGGTGTTAATAGGAAATGAGTCTCACAGACTTTCCTGCCCAGGCTGGCTCCAAACCATGATCTTGAGATCTTAGCCTCCTGTGTAGCTAGGATTACAATCCTGAACCACCATTACCTGGCTTCCTTTTTCTTTTTATTGTCCATAGATTTTTTCAGACATTGATTACTTGCTAGGGGAGTTAGTAGGGACCTAGGCAATTGTAGCAAGAATGAAACGAATTAAAATTCCACATATACTCTTCAAACAGGATCTGGACTTAAAGATAACCTTGAGATTTGGGGGTGCTGACAGAGGAGTGTGTGTGTGTGTGTGTGTGTGTGTGTGTGTGTGTGTGTGTGTGTGTGTGTTCCAGTGTAAAGAAGCTATCTTGGTGAGATTCATGTTGTCTTACTGAAGGGAAATGTCTGACAACAACAGGAAGAGGGAGGAGAGAGATGTTTGCAGGACCAGCAGACTGTGAGAAGAATACAGTGAGCAGTAGCTGCTATTTCATGAGACTCTTGATTTTTTTCTCTACAGATTCAGGTCCCAAAATCAGTCACTTAAGCTCCTCAGATGACCAAAAGGAGGGTTTGCATACATACACTTTCTAAGTTTCTCTTCACTACCCTGAAGCACAGAAAGCCCTGTAAAATCTCAGTGTGTCTCCTCATTAACCAGAGGTCTGGCTGGGGATTTTTCATATCTGATTTCCATGGCAGAATTATATGATTCTCAGGTCTACAACCAAAGGTAGACAGCTTGGGCAAGGAACATACAATCTTAGTTGTAGCCAAACTCCCAAGGGTCCATAATACCAATGTGATTAAATGCTGAACCAAAACCAACAAGAAGGGCTGGTAGCATGAACCAAAACTAATAAAGATATCAGACCATGAATAAATCCAGCAGACACTGGCTTGCTTTCTGGTCCCCAGCCAACCACACTTTGACAGCCCAGAGGCAGCTAGTCTGCCATGGGCCCTGGGCTCAGGACTTACCTTTACTGCCCAGAGGCCATGTAAGAATATGTCCTTTCCCCTGATACCCAGCCTTTCCATGCAGGGAAGAAGGAAAGGAAAGAGACTGAAATCAGATCTTTAATTTTATGCTCCCCCTCCCACCAAAATCAGCAGTTTGACTGAAGGTCACTGATGAATCAAACTCAAAGTTTGAACCAGATGTAACACAACTGTGCTTTGTCCCCTTATATCAAATCTACTTAGGTTCTTGAGGAAGAATAGAGCAACTGTAACTTCAGATTTAGAAAAACAAATAAACATATAAGCAAGCAAACAAACACACATGCATACATAGACACAAACATCAGCAATGTATCTAAGTATACTGGGGAGTGAATGAGGGACCCTGTTCCACACATTTCCTTTCCAGATGTCTGTGGAAATAGACACCAGGAAACCAAGATGCTCCCTATGGCCAAAATCCCCTTAACCATTCACTCAGCAAATATTTATTGAGTGCTCACTATATGCCAGAAACTGTGTGGAGCCCTAGGGATTCAGTGCTGACTGAAAGCAGACATATTCACCTTTCTCTTGAAGCTCAAAAGGTCTACCCATGGAGACAGGCATTCATGAAAAGTACACGATGGTAAGTGGATTGCATGAGCTAAGACCATTTGGGAGGAGTGTTAACCCTAGCTGGGGAAATCAAGGCAAGCTTTCCAAAGGAAGTGATAATCTAACTGAACTCAAAAGGAAGGAACGAAGGAAGGAAGGAAGGAAGGAAAGAAGGAAGGAAGGAAGGAAGGAAGGAAGGAAGGAAGGAAGGAAGGAAGGAAAAGGGAGGGAGGGAGGGGAGGAGGGAGGAAGAGAGAGAGAAAGAGATAGAAAGAAAGAAAGAAAGAAAGAAAGAAGAAAGGAAGGAAGGAAGGAAGGAAGAAAGAAAGAAAGAAAGAAAGAGAAACAAAGAAAGAAAGAAAGAAAGAAAGAAAGAAAGAAAGAAAGAAAGAAAGAAAGAAAGAAAGAAAGAAAGAGAAAGAAAGAAAGAAAAAACCAGGGTAGAGAATGCAGGCAGAGGAAATAGTTGCAAAGGTGTGCAAGTCCAACTTTCAGAGGTCCAACATCAGAACAGATGGTTGAATTTTCAGGATTTGCAGGCCAATTGAGTCATGTGGGGAATATGTACACTATGGAAAATGAAAATGAGCAAATGATACCAGACCAGGATTTTGTTTTTTGGGGGGGGCGTATTTTGAGAGGTAGTTCTTAGACAGTTGTCAGTGCACTATCATAGAGCATTGTCGTGACAAGTAAGAGAGCAGATATACCACAATAGAGGAAGTCCCACGTCTAGAGGACCAAGAAAGAAGAGGAGCAGAACTGAGATGAAGCAGGGGTAAGTAAGGCTAGGCCATGCATGACTAGAAAGTCCCACCAAGCATACAGTGTTCCTCTAAAGAGGAACAAGAAGCTATTTTGACATATTTATAAGCAGGATGGGTGATTTGAACAGATAGTGGTTTTGATAGGGTCTATCTTATTGAACTTTGAAGACTAGATTGGAAGAAGGCAGGGGAAAGACTTAGGGAAAACCACTTAGAAGGCAGTTAGTAGTCTAGGAAACATAATACTAGCTTAGACTAAAATGTTGATAGTGAAGCTAGGCAGATTAAATGAATTAGGATTGTGAAAACCAATAAGATTGAGCAAAGGAGATGGTATGGGAATGAGTTCCTATGGATTTCAGAGCTGGATTTGTGGTCAAAATCCCTCATACAGGTTGAAAAATTGAAAAAATTTTAAAATTTTTGTGAAAATAGGCACTGATAGTTTCCTAGCTACTCATGAAATTGAGATCTGAGTACCAAAGTCAGAAGCCAGCTCAGGCAGGAAATCTTGTGGGACTCTTGTCTTCAGTTAGCCACCAAGAAGCCAGAGTATAGATAGTAGAACATGAACCTTCATCAAAAAAGCTAAGTGACAACACCCAGGCCCTGAGTTCAAGTCCAAGCACTAGAATAAAGAAAAAAAATGAGGTAAGCAAGACATTGTAGTTCTCACCTGTAATCTTTGTTACCCAAGAAGCTGATACCTGGAGGATGTATATCAAAGTCAATCCAGGCAGAAAAGTCTTCAAGACACCATCTCAAGTTCACCAGAAAACTGTTGGACTAGAGGCATGGTTCAAGTTGTAGAGCACTAGCCCTGAGCCAGAAAGCTGGGAGGGTAAGGCCCTGAATTCACGCCCCAGTAGCAGCACACACATTATCCAAGGTGGCTAAATAATGTGGTTTGTTTTTGCGGGGGGCGAACATACCTGGTTTGATGTCTTTAAGATAGACAAAGAACACAAGGAAGGAGAAAGCTGAGCTGCGGACATGAATCTGAGTCATACCTGAGAGACAGTTAAAAATGTGGGCATGCAATAGTGTATTGAGATTGGAAAATGAGAAGAGAATTGGGCTGTGTGTAAAGAATTAAGGAATTACTATTGTCAACGTATAGTGGAGCAAGAAGAAACCAAAAAGGAGACCAGAATGACGCAATATAGTTCCTGTGAGTTCCCACAACCAATATTCACAGGTTCATCAGGTGCTTCTAAGACAAAAGAAGAAAGTGATAGATAGAAAAAAATGAAGAGAATAGAATATGAGGAAGTGCGGACTGAACGCAGACCTCCATTTTAAAAGTTTGGAATGATAAGAGCCAAAGAGCAGGGTGGGGGCTCAGATGTGTTAAGTGGACAATATATTAAGAAAGTGTACAAACAAAGACAAAATCCTTGGATTCACTCACATTGAGAAGAATCTAAATATACAAGAGGAAATAAGATTGTCAGGCCAGAGGGGTGTGGAATCCACAGGAAGAAACTATGGTAGCCAAGAGAAAGGATGAGGTAGAGACAAAAGAGTCAGTGTTACCTATTTCCTGTGGGGTAACTACAGAAACTCTAGCCTGCTGGTTTCTATTGTGTCTACTAGCTGTAGTCTGAGTGATCGGGCCCTGAAAAAGAGAACTTCAAACCTATCCTTGAAACTTTGTGTATGGTTGAATTTCTCTGATTTGGAAAACCTGCATTCAGCCTAGGTAACAGGCTGAATGCTGGTGGCTCACACTTGTAATCCCACTCACCTCAGGAGACTGCCATCGGAAGATAACCCTCCAAAACCAGCCTGTGACGGCAAGTCCAAGAGACGCTCATCTCTAGTTAACCAACGAAAAACTAGATGTGGAACTGTGACTCAAATGAGAGTGCTAGCTTTTAGTGAAAAAGCTAAGGACAGTTTCTAGACCCTGAGTTCAAGCCCCAGTATTCTCACTAAACACTATGTGGAAAATGAACTATACAATTTGTGGGTGGAACGGGAGGGAAAAACTGAGAGAGAATGAGGCGACATTGTTAAAAAGAAACATACTCTTTACCTGATTTATATAACTGTAACCGTCTATACATCACTTTCACAATTTAAAGATGCATTAAACAAAACAACCCTCTAGGTACAGAAATTATCTTCTACAACCTCTTCACTTCAGTGCGTCCTTGAATCCATAGAGGACCTCTGCACTATGCTCACTCTGTCTGCAGAGCACTGGAAAGTTAAAGTCAAACAAGACAGCTCTGACCTGGAAAAGTTAATGGAATATAAATAAGTACAAGGTAGCCACAAACAACACAGGAGAAAGATGAACAAAATTCAGGGTTCTCAGAAGAGGCAGCTAGTTAGTAACTGGCCCAGAAAAAAATGATCCAGGACCCTAGACATCCAGTGCCACAACTTCCTCACTACCTACCTATTCTATTACTCTTATTATTCCACCAAAAAAAGATATTCTACATAAGTGTGTTTGTGTAACCCATAGAGATGAGATTATCTTCCAGCTTTCTTGTTACTATACAACCATCTCTGATCCAAGATCAACACTCATGTGCAGTATTGGCTGGGGACTCCATAATTTAGATTCTTCTAGAAATTACTCATTTCCCTTTAAGCATTAGTTTGGAAAAGATTGGACAATCGATGACCATCATCTCATGCTAATTACTTGCTGTGTCTATAACTGGGCCACAGGATCAACCACATTCTTGTTACTTTATTATTTTTAGGTTACCACCTCAGTCATCATTCTAACCAATGAGAGAGAAGGGGCCAACTTGTTTGACGATGCTTCTTCAGTTGATGTTTTTGGTCCTCTGGTTTGAACTTCTACAAATGATTAAGAAGTGAAAATAAAGTAATAAAACAATTTTAAAAATAAAAAAGAGGTAAAAACTTGAGTGATTCATGTTCTGGCATCCATCGTACCGAACAAATTACGCACTCAAATGAATTGTAACCTCGCTTTATACCTTTTTTTTAGAATTCATCAAATATTTACAGGAGACCCACAGTCATCTGGGATGAGGCCAAATATACAGTGGAGAGAGGGAAAAAATGTGAAAGAGACCATGTGCATTCTGAATGAGTGTAAAATGCAAACCCAGACATTCCATTTTGAACCTGATTTTGAAACAGATATTGGCTCTTCCAGTGAGGAACCAAATATTTTAGAAAAATGAAGGTTTTCCCCAAACCAAGACTGTAACAGTTCAGTTCATTGTTCTCAAGCTGAATTAGTGGAAATTGTTTTGGAGCTGGGCACATATAATTCATTTACTCTCTGGGGCTGCTCCACAGCTTGCTTCCCTCTGACTGAGAGAGGAATGGAATGTGGTGAGTGAAGAAGCTTTGAGAGATTCTTTAATTTGCTCACTCCACGAACAACCCACCACCTGCCAATTAACAGACATTACCAGCCAACTACCGAGGAAGGAATAGAGAGATGAAAAATGCCTCGGAGAAGTCTGCAATCTCCCAGACAAGATGGTGATGGAAAAGACAATGCCCCAAATGGTGTTTATGCTAAAAACAGGCCTATAAGCAGCATACAGTGGGAAATTTGGAGAGGGACAAGGTGCCCTGGATTGGGAATTAAGGGGAGCCAGCTTCCCTGAGGGTGATTAAGAATGAACAGGATTGGGGCTGGGGATATAGCCTAGTGGCAAGAGTGCCTGCCTCGGTATACCCGAGGCTCTAGGTTCAATTCCCCAGCACCACATATACAGAAAACGGCCAGAAGCTGCGCTGTGGCTCAAGTGGCAGAGTGCTAGCCTTGAGCGGGAAGAAGCCAGGGACAGTGCTTAGGCCCTGAGTCCAATGCCCAGAACTGGCCAAAAAAAAAAAAAAAAAAAAAAAAGAATGAACAGGATTTAGTCATTTGGAAAAGATGGAAAGGACTTGCCAGGCTAGAAAGCGTCTATCTAGCAAATACCACAGCGTGGACTCACATAAGAATTCTGCCTTTGTCTTCCCCCATTTGAGAACTGCTTAACTGTGCCGATGTCAATGACTGGATTCAGGAATAACATGTTGCAGTATATCAACCAACCACAGACGCCCTCTGAATTTTCCCTCCTTGTTTTTTTCCGAGGCCTCTTTCAACATACAACCACACAGGAGGAAAAGCTTGTAAGCCCCAGATCCAGCTGGCTGTAGCTTTCCCCATGGTCCCCACTTGGGAAAGACAACTGAGTGAGAGAGAAAGAAAGAGAAAGGGGGTTGTGGGAGAGAGAAAGCACCGGTTTTGGGGGTGTTAGAAGAATAACCTTTTTCTGAAGTGCAAAATACACACAACTTTCACCCCAACACAAGTTCCCAGTGAGCCAGGAACCCCAAGCAAATCTTCCCTCACCCAGTTTCTGAAGTCTAGGTAAGGACAAACACTGCAATGTGTCTTAGTCAGAGGAAAGACAACCAACCAAAGACAGAGATTAATATTTCAAAACCCAAGTGCTAATCTGACAGTGGTTTTTAAAGAGTGCCTCAAGCATTAGTAGGTCATTAAATCTTTGTTAACAGGCCAGGAAAAAAAAATGTACAAGGAGGGGAAAAAGTAGGTCATAGTCCTGTTTAAATTTACGAAGCATGGAAAATTCATCAAATCACAGCATTGTGGTGATGAAAGTAATAGCAAGGAACCATCCAGGCTTTTCCGATGCCCCTCCCCCCATAGTCACCCCGGGAGCAGTCCCCTGTCCTGTCCCCTGAGTAAGGCCACTAACCTGAATCTGTCCCATTCCTGTCTATGTGGGAAGCCCTCCAAAATTTTATGCAGTCTTCTCATTTTGATTGGATTTTTTAATGTACACATCAATTCTAATCTAACTGCTATTCCCCTTCAGAAATTCAAAACACACCTTGAAAACCTTTCTGGTTTTTGTCTGGACTATTTCGTGTATAATATCAGCTGAGTAGCCTTTGTCTGAAATGCTTGTCAGAAGAGTTGTAGCTTTTTCATTTCATTTGAGTTTTGTTTTTTTTTTTTTTTTGGCCAGTCCTGGGCCTTGGACTCAGGGCCTGAGCACTGTCCCTGGCTTCTTCCCGCTCAAGGCTAGAACTCTGCCACTTGAGCCACAGCGCCGCTTCTGGCCGTTTTTCTGTATATGTGGTGCTGGGGATTCGAACCTAGGGCCTCGTGTATCCGAGGCAGGCACTCTTGCCACTAGGCTATATCCCCAGCCCAGTTTTTTTTTTTTTAATCTTTGCACGAACATACTGAGATGTTGTGGGGAAGGGACCTAAGTATAAACAAAAGATTCATGAATATACCACATACTTGTTAAACACATAGCTTGAAAGTAATCTTACACACAGCATTTTTAACAAATTTTCCAGTGGAACAAAGATTGTGAATATTGAAACACAGGACTCATGACATTACGTTGGACCTTGGTACTCCTAAATGAGGTTTAGATACAGATATGTTCTGGATTTTGGACATTCAGATAAAGGATACTCAATTTGTATGGATTTTCTTCCTTCCTTTTTTTTCTGGTATTGGGGCTTGAACTAGGGGCCTGGGTGCTGTCCCTTACCTTTATGCTCAAGGTTGGTACTCTATCGTATGAATCACAACTCCACTTCCAGCTTTTTTGTGGTTAATTAGAGATAAGAGTCTCCTGGGCTTTCTTTCTTTTTTTTTTTTTTTTGGCCAGTCCCCGGCCTTGGACTCAGGGCCTGAGCACTGTACCTGACTTGTTTTTGCTCAAGGCTAGCACTCTGCCACTTGAGCCACAGCACCACTTCTGGCCTTTTGTATATATGCGGTGCCTTGTGTATATATGTGGTGCTGGGGAATCGAACCCAGGGCTTCATGTATACGAGGCAAGCACTTTTGCCACTAGGCCATATTCCCAGGCCCTCTCCTGAGCTTTCTTACTCCGGCTAGTTTTGAATTGTGATCCTCATATCTCAGCCTTTCGAGTAGCTAAAATGACAGGCCTGAGCCATGGTGCCTGGCTTCTTAGCTTTCTGAACATGGCTTCCTCCTGCATAGTGTCTAGTCACGCACAGCCTTCACCAATGTCCTGTAGAAAAGACACTGGCCAGGCCCTGCTTCTGTTGTGCTGTGGCTGGAGAAGGGAATAAAATATACATACAATTCAATCATAGGGACTAGAGCACTCTTGTTATCCTTATAATGGCAATGCCCTTTTTACTAGTCCAAAATATTACTTAGGAAAGGAATCTTTCTTAGTCAGTATTTTAAGTATGTCTTTGAATTATCTATCAGTTTTTGATGGCTTTCATCAAGTGAAGGCAAAATAACATTGCTAGAAAATTTAGTTATATGAAAAATATTTGCTTGTTATGAAACTTAGGACATATAACAGACACATACGAGTATCAGTGCACACACAGGTACATGCATGCACCTACACACATGTACGATCCACAGGCTCACACACATGTACACACCCACCACACATGAAAACACATACATGTCACCTCCAACATTAGGGATTTCTGTCATTGAGGACCATTTCATGACCCACCTATTTCAAGACTTAGGATTCAATTGGCCCAAAGAAACAGAAGGGAGTACATTCCCTTGTTTACTGTGAAAAGAAAAAGTCTTGAGACAAATTGCTGTTGGTAGAGGTTATCTGAAAAAAGAAATAGCCAGGAAACAGAAAGCTTCGGAAGGTTCAGCTGTGCCTCACTACATGCCCATGAGAACAGGAAATGACATACAAGCTAGTTGGCTACAGCTGGTATTGGCTACTTTCAGTCCTTGATTGAGTAGAGCTGTGATTGGTTGAGGCTAGCTATTGTTAAAAGAATGCCTCTGTATGGAGAAACTTTTATACTAACTTAAAATACATACAGAGGCTGATTTAGGTCCAAATCAATTCATTTTAACTACCTATAGAGATCGATGACCTTGTGTTAAGGTTATGAATGTCATAGCCATAAATCTGGGCATAAAAATTCTCTTAATCTCTCTATGATTGAACATAACAAAATGATCAAACTTTCATTCTCTGCATGCTAGAAAAATCAGAAAATTTCCAACTCAGGATAAACTCAGTTGTTTCTAAATTGTACATAGCATCTTTCAGACAATCTCTCAGTCATGCCCAGATCTTTCTTCCCTCCTCCTCCCCCTCCCCCTCAGTGATCCAGGGGCAGGCATTGGTGCCAGGGGCAGTCACACACAGCCACTCTCTGCTGAGTCCTGCCCATCTGGATCCCCACCTGGATGTGACCCCTCCTCTTGCTATATGCTACATGCCCCTCGTCACTTGTCCCAAGACCACTCTGTAGTACCTCATGCTGGCAGTCAGGAACCTTCTCAGAACCCCTGCCATGCCCTTCCAGGAGATTCAGGGAATGACACCTTTCTCTGAACCACTGTAAGGTCATGGGGACTCTGAGGAGAGAGAGACATTGGTACACCCTCTTCCTGCATAAGCAAGACCTCATCACCATTTCTATTTTCTGAGCTTTTCTTCACAAACCCAGAGAAGCAAACTCCATTACACTGTTGGTGGGAATGTAAACTTGTCCAACCACTCTGGAAAGCTGTATAGAGGGTCCTCAAAACAAAAACAACCTAAATATAGAGCTATCATATGACACAGCAATTTCACTCCTGGGCATTTATGCAATAGCCCACAAACAAGGCTACACTGAAACTCTCGGCACAATCATGTTCATTGCAGCATTATTTACCATATTTACTAAGATATGGAATCAGCCCAGATGGCCCTCAATAGACTAATGGTTCAAGAAAATGTGATATATATGCATAATGTAATTCTACTTATTCATCAGAAAGAATGATATTGTACCATTCATAAGGAAATGGAAAAACTTTGAAAAAATTATATTAAGTGAAGTAAGTCAAACCCAGAGAAACACAAGTTGCATGGTTTCCCTCATCTGTGGTAGGTAGAATGTGCCTATAAATCTTTAAGTGAACACACTGAGTATTATGCAAGTGGTTACAAATGAGTTAACTGAAGTATACTAGACTCTATGGTGAGGACAAATAGTATAATTCTAAAAAAAAAAAATGACAAAACCCAACTAAATAAGTTTAAGGAAATGGGTACTTGCAAGAGCAGAGGGTGGGGCCAAACGGAAGTGGGTAGGAGAATGAAGGGGGATAGAGGGGAGAATGCAGACAAGAATTCATTATATATACCACAGAATTGATAAATATAAGGGAAGGGGTGGGGTAAAGATGTTGAAGGAATAACACCGATAGTATGTATACAATACATTGTATGCATAAAATACTTTATCAAATGTCAAAAAATACACAACTTAAAAATTAAGAATAGGGGGGCTGGGGATATAGCCTAGTGGCAAGAGTGCCTGCCTTGGATACACGAGGCCCTAGGTTCGATTCCCCAGCACCACATATACAGAAAACGGCCAGAAGCGGCGCTATGGCTCAAGTGGCAGAGTGCTAGCCTTGAGCGGGAAGAAGCCAGGGACAGTGCTCAGGCCCTGAGTCCAAGGCCCAGGACTGGCCAAAAAAAAAAAAAAAAAAAAATTAAGAATAGGGAGGGGAGGGGTGGGTGAGAATGTTGAAAGGGGTGACACTGATCAAGATGCGTTGTTATTCATAAACTGTTTTGTTGAATGACAACTCTTTTGTACAACTACTTCAAGGTAATAAAAATATTCAGAAGCAGTGCTGTGGCTCAAGTGCTTTGAGCTGAAGAGCTCAGGGACAGTGCCCAGGCCCAAAGTTCAAGCCCCATGACTGACAAAAACAAAAGTAATTCAAAAAGTAAATAAGTAAAATTTTCTGAGTAGAGAGGAGAAGAATGAAAGAGGGAAAGGAGAAGAACACAGGCAAGAATTCACTGCATATACCACAGAATAGAGGAACTATAAGGGAAGGGGTAAGTGGTAGGTGGAAGGAAGGTGAAGATTCTCTGGTCCCCTCTGAAGTTTGAGTCAGTGAAATTTCTCTGAGGCTGATTTTCAGGTAGCACAGGCACCTCATAGCCCCTTCCACATCATCACTGTGTAGCCTTTTTTCCCCTGCAGCCATTATTCTCCATGTGACCTGAGTTTGGTAAACTTTTCTTACATCTTGGTGCATTGTGTATGGAAGAAGCCCTTCTCAACAATATCAAATTCTAAGTCTCCTAGGGGTCACAAAGTGCCCAGGACCTTGTCTTTATGGAAAGACACTGCCTTCTTTGCACTTAAGGCTTTCTGTGTTCACCCTAAGG